>NC_142600.1:32127839-32282618 GCF_041222555.1 Hakea prostrata
ATAGCAAGCAACTAGAATAATATGGTGAGTGAGTTGTGTCAACAAAGACAAATTTGAATATGATATCCAACATACAAAAAAATGCATTAAGAAACTTGAAAAATGAAATACTAAGGATAGTAAACTATTTATAATTGTAAAACAAAACACAAGGTTGAAGAGAAGTCTTTGGCCATCATGTGAGATTTTATCTCTTAATCATTCATCACCATGCATGGTTGTCTACAAGCTTGTGGGTTTCACCTAGATGTGCAAGTTTGATCTTGATAGTCCAATCTTATCATGGCTATCTTGAGTTAAAGCAAGGTTTAAGTTCAAAACTATAATCTAGGGAATGTTAGGTTAAAATACTCTAGCCAAGATCAGGGTCTTAATGTATATATATATATATATATATATATATATATATATATATATATATATATATATATATATATATATATTCCTTTTTATCCAAAACATCAAAGCTGCATTAGATTAAACTCTCCAAGGTCACTGACATGGAGGATAAAAAGTTGTTGTCCAACATGAAAAGAGGTGGTAAGTTCCACCGGCACCTATTGAATGAGAAAATTCTAGCTCTTCTAACTATATAGTCTACATACATATTGTGAGATTTTTTCTGGAGTCAAAAACTGAAAATGCATATGTATATTAAATTATGACTCTTACTTAGATATTCACACAATTTATAAGTTTTAAAAAAGTTGTTTTCATTTACTTTCTCCCTTATCTAAGTAGATGTTGTAAATGGGACTCCACAATGTACAACACTTTAGTCCAAAAAGCTAATGAGACTATCCTTGGACTGGTCAGCGGCGACCGCAATGTGGGAGGTGTTAACAGGAATCTACAGGTCTATCTGTAACCTTGAAAGCCCCAACCCACAATCTTAACCAACCAACTCCCCCCTTTTTCTCTTTTTCAGAACCCTCCAGAACAGGGCATAAAAAGACCTATTTTTACAGCTTTTTTTTTTTTTTTTTGGTAAAGATTTTTATAGCTACTCACTGGTCTGATGTTCTGTCACAAGGCAAATGATGATGCAAGTCCATGGGTCCTCATTATATGGATCGATGGATGCTACTAGCTAGTACAATAATTTTCATTCTCAGTTCTATCAAGACAAGAAAGAATCTGCAAACAGCATTATGACATTACATACGCCCAAAACGAGCAGACCATGCATGGCACTTGCTTTATTCAACAGAGAAGATGAGTAAAAATATACCTACTTCCAAAAATGATTAAGAATGAATAATCTCAAAGAATCAAGCACCTTACCAGATAGTAACCTCATTAACATACCTTTCTGTTATGGAGTCCTGAGTAGCATTTGTGAACCCATCAAAAGCTAAGTTCAGGAAACACAGTCCATATCCAAGAGGAGCATTAGGGTGAGCTAGCTTGCTTATGGTCTTTCAACCCAAGATCCCAAGAAGCCTACCCAAGAATCACTTCTACACCTAAAAACCAACCGATAACATCCCTAAACCTTCCCAGACCCAGCCACAGGCTTCCCAAATCATCCTAAGGTAAGCCTAGATATCACTAAACACACCACATGCTTCTTTGTTACAACCCAAATTGATTTTATTAAAACCTTAGTCATCCCAACCAACCCATGGTGATTTTTACTAAACCCATTTAACCCAAAACCATTCCAAATTGAGTTTGTTGAATCCTAACTTGTCCCTAGGATTTTCCTAAACCCTAAATCTTCCCAAACTTGACTCTAAAACCATCCATAGCAAAGCTAGTTGTAGGAGTATCTCCATCTCTGGACTTAAAATTCTTCATTCCATTTTTCATCTAGCACTGCTGGTCAACTGCATTATGGTGCACAGTTATATCATTATGGGACTAAAAGAAATGTGAAAACTGCTATCATTGGTTGCAGGGCTGTCTGATAATTGATATTGATCAATGCAAGTTTATTTACATGTTTCTTAAGCATCATAAATCTAGCTTTAATGATAGATCCTATGACAGTGATGGCTATCATTCACTAGATTTTGATATTATCAACATTTACAAATTGATTAAAGCAAAATCAGAGAGACACTCTCGCAATCACAAGTTGAACAAATCTAATCTTCTTCTTCATGATTCACACTTAAAGGACTTCTGATCCCTAAATAACATCCATCAGTTCCACCAATTGAGAATTTTATTCTTCTATCTTAATTCAAGGATGTCTGAGACCATTGGTTACTAAATTAACCTACTAGCAGCAATAAACTGAATGGATCTTCTGCAGGGAAATAGAAAAAGCCATAATACTCTAAAAGTCAAAACAAAATTGGATGAATTATCATTTCCTTTACCCACATCTAGAGTTTAAACATGGTTCAAATGCTATTTTCCAGGTAAGGGCATCCACACATTAATGCATCATTTGAAGAAGATGCTTAAATATTAACATGTGATGTCTGCATCGCCTCCGATTGAAAAATTCAGCTATGAAGGCTCCGAGCTCCCCCCTTAACTAGGTTACTCGATACCCATTTTAAAATAAGAATGATAATATCAGCCAGGTTGAATTTGCCAGTAGATTTCATTGAACACTTAGAAGAAAAAAAATTAGCATCACCAGAAAATAATATTAGTTCTAGCAAAACACTACTGAAATTCTTCTCTAAGCACTTAAATGCATATCAAAATTTTTCAAAAGTATATGATCAACAAAACCATGTCATCCTCCTAAGCAGGAATAACATAACAAGAAAACCTGACGCGAAGAGGGCAAAATTGAAACACTTGGAATAATGATTTGCTTAAGCAGCACCAGCACTGCCCTTGCCCTTCATCCTCTGTAACTTCTTCATATAGAATTCCAACTCCTTCCCTTCTAATATGTACTTGTTGAATGGAATTACGAGGCACAAGAATCTGTAAACCAAACCAGACAAGGATGGAAGAGCAGCAACATAAATGCAAAATATTTATTACATTACAACCTATAGAAACTCAAGAAAAGAAACACCCTATTAGCATTAAAAGGGAAAAAGGCCTCTAAGAAAATAACTTCCATGGTTGGGTGGGAGCGCAATCAAATTCACATAAACCTTACTCAGAAACTTAAGTTTTGCAAATTCAGAAATTATAGCATTAATAGAGAAGGCCTCTAAGAAAAGAACCTCCACGGTTGGGTGGGAGAGGAAATCGAGTTTACCTGTCCAACTCAACCAAAACAAATCACAACGACAAGCAGCGAGGAATTGCAAAATCTGATTCTGCATTCCATAAACGAGTTTATGTTTATGAGCAAACATGATATTATTTAATAAAAAAAAAACACAGCTGAAAGATGAAAGCTCAAACTCACACTGCTTCGGTTGAGCTCGTAGAATCAGAAGGGGATGAGGTGCAATGCGGTAAGATGAAAGGCAGAGGGCATCAGAGGAAGCCGAGATTAAGGCCACAAAATATCTGCAAAGCACATTACAGGATGAATTCGTCTTGGGAGGAAGAAAATGAGGAGGCTAAGTTGCGCACTGTACCTGAGGATGAGCTTCATTGCAAGCGAAATGATGGGAGAGGCTGGTGATGCAAGAACCTGGGAATCCTATTTCACAACTACTGCTGAACATGAAAATCGAAACTGAAAATAGCTTAAGGACTTGGAATCCAGATCTTGAGATACTGATGTTACAAGTGGTGAAAGCGATTCCAACTTACCTGAAGCTTCAGTCGTCTCAGAAATTCGAGCATTTGATGATTCTGACTCTAGAAAAATCCTCAAAACCTCAAAACCACATTCATCCTCTCTGAAATTCTTCCAAAACCCCTAGGATTGAGAGAGAGCGAGCTCGAGAATGAGGTTTTCAACTCTTCGTCTTCCAAAATCGAAAGTGAAAAATAGGTGCAGCCGCGCAGGGTTGGGTGGGAGGAGTTTAGGAAAAGCCGGTGGTATATTTTTTGGGAATACACCGTCAGTTTCATAAAACCGCCACAGGTTAGGGATATTCGTAGCGGTTTTACCAAAACCGCTGCAAATGTTTAAATATTCAGTGGTGTTAATACACAAAACGGCACTAATATGCTAATAAATTCTGACAGTTTTCAAAAACCGTCAGTAAATTCGTGTTACTTTCACATTCTTTCATCTGTATCGGGGTGGGGTTGGTATGTTGGTATGTTTTTAATAATTTGTAATGCCCCACATCTTTTTCTATTATTATTTTATTATTGTGGTGAATGTGCCATTGTGGTCGAGGTCAGACATCGCTTGTGGATCCCACAACAGTGGAATTAGACTGAACTGTAAGTGAGGAAATGATCAGCGCAAATTTCTGAACCCGGAGGTATGAATATTCACACCCTAAAGTGGGCCCTGTGTAAGCAGTAGAGCAGGCCCACGAGCCCATCAAGAAGGCCACTAGGTATATACATCATTGTTTTGTGTTAGTAATTGAGGAGAGAGAAGGTGGAGATGCCACCACCTTCTCACGTGCCCATTAAATATTTTCTAATGAATTAGAAGGGGAAGGGGTGACACCTATCTCATATTATTTTTTTGTAATTAATGTTGATAAAGTAGGAGAAAGAGGAAGAAGTGGGTGTTATGCTGGAGTCCGGATCTGCGACCATCGGGGGAGCACTTTGTGCTCTCCTGACAGGTTACCACCACAAAAAACAGGGGGGGCCAGGGTGGTGATGGGAGGGGTTTTTTTTTTTTTTTTTTTTTTACATTTTCAGTGGTGGGGCCCACCTCTTTTGTGGTGGAAAACCCGTCGGGGAGCACAGAGTGCTCCCCGTCGGGGGTGATGATCCAGATTCCACAATCGGATGCATGTAATATGAAAGATGGGAGTGGAAAAAGACAAAATGGAAAAAGTGAAGGAAATGGATAAGAATTAAGAGAGGGAGTTGTAGGGGAGAAATAAACGAGAAGAGAAGAGGAGAGAGAAGACTGGAAAAAAAAAAGAGAGAGAAAGAGTTGTACCACCCAGTTTGCAGAACTTTTAAGAGAGAGAGAAGAAAGTGGAGGAAAAGAGAAACGTGCAGAGGAATGAAAAGAGAAAGAGGAAAGAGAAGGAAAGATTTCAGATTTACAGAAACGATTAGAAGATAGTTAAGGAGGAGAGGAAAGAGGAAGAGAAAGAGGAGAGGTAGAGAGGAGAGAGAAAAGAAAGAGAAAGAGGAGTTGCTGAACGAAAGAGAAGATGAATAGGAGAAAGGAGAGAGAAGGAGTGGAGAAAGTGGAAAGAGAGAAGAAAAGACAAAAGAGGAGAGAAAGGAAAACCGTAGGGAGGAGAGAGAAAAGAGGAGAAAGAAAGGAGGAGAGAGAAAATACAGAAAAAAGGGAATTTTCATATTGGCTCATGCGTTTCTTAATAGCCGTAAATTGCCGTTAATTGTTCGGGATGCAGGAGGGCGAGCGGATTTTAACGGAACCCAGGTCAAGACCCACACGCATGGAACATAATCAAGTAAATAATATTGACCAACCTGTAAATGTTAGTGGGTGATTCCTTTTAGTGGACATATAACATGCACATGATAACAGAAAGTCTATTTTATTTATTTATTGATGCAATTTATGGAAAGTGCATGATATATGTGTCTTTGTGTATTGAACAAAATGCATGGGATTGGATGACATCATAATGATTTGACTGAACTACTTGACTTGGAATGCTAATAGTATTCTTGAACTGTTAATTATGAATTTGAAATGATGCTTATGCTTATCAGATATGGAATTGTCATACTCTCATATTTAAATGATTGAATTTCATGAATTGTGTTCAGATGAGACTGAATGATGCTTGAAATGAAAAATGTACATGGAAATAGGCAGAGCATGGTACGGCAATTTTGAAAGTGAATATAAGAAAGAGTAAAAGAATAAAATGTTAAAGGTTTCAGTAAGACCTGGTACTTATATACCCAAATGGGAGGGCATGAAGCGGCTTCTGTAAGTCCTGGTACTTATGTACCCAAATGGGAGGGCATGAAGCAAGACTGAAAAATGAAAAGAAAAGAAAGGAAATAAAAGAAATAAAGAAAGGAATAAAATGTAATGGCTTTTGTAAGTCTTGGAACTTATGTACCCAAATGGGAGGGCATGAAGTGAGACTGAAAAGTGGAAAGATATACTAGACTGATGATGGCCTCCTGTAGATAACACCTGGCCTTGAGCCAAGAGACTGATGCCACTTGTGTGGTTTAGACTGATGGTGCTCTCTCTACAGGTAGCGCTTAGGTCTAGTTGAATGAAAAAGGAAAAAGAAAAAAATAAAGAAAAGGAAAAAGGAACAGGAAAAGGATAAAGGAAAAGGAAAAATAAAGGAAAGTTTGGAATGTATGATGTTATATGATTTTGATGTGATAATTGATGTATAATAAACTGCCTGACTTACTTACATGGTTGTCCTTTACTGCTTACTGGGCTGCAAAGCTCATTATTGTAAATGTTGACAGACATTCAAATACATGTTAAAAGCAAGGGTGCTACCACCTGACACTGCCTTTAAAGTTGCAGATGTAAATTCACTTTCTTTTCGTTGCGATTGATGTTTGTATAATTGGACAGTGAATATATATATATATATATATATATATATATATATATATATATATATATTTTCTTTTGCGATTGTATGTTCTTAATTGGACATTGTTGAAAGGTCAAATGTAGATGTAAAAGGACTTCAGACTTTATGTATATATGTACGGGCTAGATTGTCAAGCAGGTTGTTTATTTTGCCGTGAAAATGTTTTGTCTAGCATTTTGTTTCATTGATTATAAAGAGGTGAAAATGAGAGGAGCTATCACGTGCCTTAGTTGAATTCCATAATGTGGGCCCCACCAAACCTGTGAAAACTGGGGTCGTGACATAATTAGTGGCGGTTTGTTATAAACCGCCACTAAGTATATATTATTAGTGGTCGTTATCATAAACCGCCACTAAGTATGTATTATTAGTGGCGGTTTATCACAAACCGATAAACCGCCACTAATTAAGCGTCACTAATTCCCTTTTTTCTTGTAGTGATGGAATATGAAACATTAGATTCATCCACGAGAGAGAAGAATCAAAGTTGATTCAGGAATAAAGGATCGGACACAACGATGGTGTAAGGTTCATCCACGAGAAAGAATAAGCAAAGTGCTGATTCAGGAATTGATGGACATTAACATTAGATTCTTTGGGATGAATGATATGGTGGTAGGTGGAACAGGAGAAAGAGACTGGTGAGGAGGAATTCAAACGATCTCACCATATAGAAAGCAAGGAGGAATCAGACGTTAGCTTCAATCGATCCTAAAACAAAAAAGGTAGTATGAGTTGTTATTCCTAGGTTGACACTGATAGGGGGGTGAATCAATGTTTTCTAAAATTCCCTTTGATGTGACACTTCTTTAAGCTCAAGACAAAGTTAGTCAAGATGATCCTATAGTTATCAATTACACAAGGGCATGTCCACTACACACCACAATGTCGCTAGGTCTAGTGCACCACGACTTTGCAATTAAAGCACTCCAATATATGCAATGAAAAATAAACTAGAAACACAAGACACCAAATTTACGTGGTTCAGCCAGATTTCCTGTATCCACGGAGTAATGCCTTAAATAGAGCTTTGTATTTACTCAATACTCTCCAAACTAAAAATTTTGATCAATATAATGATCAAAGAGCACCCACTCTCATTCAAACATGGAGCAACCACTCCAGTATGAACTCTTGTACCCACAAAAGTATAAGACAACAACCTCAAACAACTCAACCCTAACAAGAAACTATTTAAAAGGTGAAACTTTACAAATGAGGGAGATTACAATAGATTACTCACCTTCTTCTTCAATGTTTTCACCAAAATACGCATCCAAGCTTGTTCTTCATACCAATCTTGCTTCTTGGCTTCTCCTCCTTGTTTTTCTTAATCTCCATAGGCCAAACCTTAAAAACTCGCTTATGTTTCGCTCAAATTAGGGATTTTAAAAAGGATAAACGTTCATGTATAGGAACCGTTGGATTTCATCTTCTGAATGAGTCCCGAAGAGAATCTAATCACACAACCATTTGATATCCACTTTAAAATGGCGGGTAAGATCTGGGCCATCTAATGTCTTATGTTATATGAGACATCATAAGATTATTTCAAATATAATCGTTTTGATTCTATCTTAAACATGCAACACATTGGATCATTTTAATCACTATACTTCGCAATGTACCAATATGTATACTCCTGGATAACCAAACACCTCGCGAGGAAATCTTCTCAATCATGGACACTAGAAAACTAACTGCTTCAATCTCATTTCTTAAAATTGGATCTTCATCCATATCCTTCTAATAACCATTAGATTCACACAATTCAGTCTTTCAAAATTACATGCTCCTCCATGAGATACAAAACTTCTTTCACAAAGACCCCCAAACTCTTTAAAAATGATTTTCGAATCCCTGAATGTAGATTATATCACAAAGGTCAAATTTCATCCTATTCTATGTTGCCTAGATTTGCTTTTATATCAAACACTCTCATGAGAAACCTCATAACTTTCTTGTTTAATATAGGAATCACAATTCAAAATGTGATGGGAAAGAAGACTTATGAACTACGGTTTTGAAGTTAGAGTTGAACCCATAAAACAATTTGATGATTACCCAAAAATTCATCCAAGATGACCCTTGTGCAGTAACTTGTGAAATCCACCATTCTAAGAAATCTTCGTTTCACCCAAAAAAACTTAAATTTTCTCAAAAACACTCAAAACTATTGTAATACTATTAATCATCCTCGAAAAAACATAGAAATTTCCCAAAGCCTTCTATGGGACCTTCACTTCAGTACAGTTTATGTACTCTTACAACACACTGTATTTTGGTTGCCAACAATGACGACACATGCAAACTCAGCCAATGGTACAACACAGGCTCAACGATGCCAAAGAAGACCAACATATTGGGGACGACGATAAACAACTGGTAAGATGATTCCGTATTCTCAAAGCTAAGATAAGGTTTTGAGTGATTGAATATAAATCCAAAGGAAAATTAATCGGGTTAGGATAGACATGGTAGATGATAAATGTGATGATTGTGATGACTTACTTGAAAATGCATTTAGAAAAGAAATGAAGCTTTTACTTTTCTTCTCACAACCATGCTCATCTCAAAACATAGTAGCACACAGATGAATCAAAAGCTTAGCTTCAATCGAACCGCAAATAAAGCGAAGCTCAAGTTTTCAACAATTCAAAGGTTAAAGGGTGGGAAAGACGAATTAAAGGAAGTCCAAGGTTTAAGCATAGGAAGATTGGATAAGATAGGCGATGATGAAGCTTTTGTTGAAACAGGGGAAGAGGCGGGTTGGTGAAGTCAACCGGAGCAAAAAAGGTTTTTCCCCACTAGAATTCCATACTGGAGACGTAACAGCTGAAAACTCCTAAAATAATCCGTCAAACCAAGTGCATTTATCACTTCAAATCCTTAGCCTGCTCTACTTGATTTGAGTCTTTAAATTTCCTATCCAACCAAAACCTGACTGAGAATGTTAATGGCACGCTATTGCCATATGACTAACAATATAAATACAGAGGAGTTTTCAACAGCAACTCAAAGCCACCGACTTCAAACACCAAGGGAAAGGAGTTCATCTACATCCAACGTTTGGCTTCAGTACTATGCAACACTAAACTGCGGATGTAGTGGATCTAAAGTTATGGTCGAGATCGAATCTCCACCATAAAAGCTCAATCTCAACCACCATGCCACCTTGAATCCAAACCATAAGTAGTTCAGCATTTCACATTTAATGTGCAACACTGAAGCTCGACCCCTACATCTATAGAGTTCAACTTCATTGTTGCGCATTAAATGGTGATTGCTTATCACATCGGATAATATTGGTATCCATCCGATAAGCAACCAGATTCTAATTCAGATGACTGCTTATTGGATCGGATAATATCAGTTAAAATTTTATCCGATTAGAATAAAGTATTTTTTCTTTTTAAAAAATAATAGTATATTTAGTTTGAAATGATATCTCAAGTGATATTTTAAACCTCACTAAAGTTAAACCGCTTAACCCTAATTAATAGGTTGAACTCACCCTAAACCCTATCAGAATTTTCTATAGCCAACTGACAAAACTATGGAAAAACCATTAGATTGACCTTTTTTTTTCCTTCTAAAAAGAGTTAACAATAAGATTGGGAAACTGGAAATTTGAAATCGGAAGCGAGAAATGATAATCAGCAATCAATAATTTATTGGATTGAAAAATTACTAGATATTCGACAATATTCAGGATTCGATTCGGATACCTTCTATAAATTTCTTTCGTATATTAGATCGTATTCAGATTGCATTTTACTTATTGGATTCAAATACTAGTGGTGGTATATCCGAATCGAATCAAATCCGTTTATAGGTGTAATAGTATGAGTGCATTTGATATATACTTTGAAAGATAAGAGATGTAAAATATGTAATAGAATAAATTCCACAGAATATAAACACAATAACTTACAACTCAAGGGTATGTACATAATTTGCTCATAATTACACGTATCAACTCTTACCATATCTTTGATCAGATGACTGAAACATTTCACAGATCTTTTATTCACGGGAATCAAAAAAGGGGCTCAATGAACAACGAAAGCACTCGATTTTTGGTAACTCCACCAGAAGTACCAATCCCATCACCATGTTGAAAGATGCACTGGGAAGTTCGAGCCATATTCAAGGCCATGTCCACAACCCATCTAGGCAGTCCACAGCTTTGGGCACACTCGTTAAGCTTTTTCCATGAATCCCTAACCAAGCCTTCTATGTGTTGTCTTGCTTCTCCCTCTGAAACACCTTTCTCCTTCATGTAACACTGTATGGATTTGGACACATCGCCCCTTTCCATCTCAGCCTTCATTTTCCAGCCACATATAAAAGCAATTCAACTTTAATAAAATGTTGGAGATTAAGGAACAATCTATTCATAGCATTATCAAGTGAATCGAAAGTAATATATACACGCATATAAAAACATACCTGGGAAGTTCCAAGGTCATCAGTGAGTCGAGTTATGATAGAAGCCCAATAAAATAAATCACTGGAGCCATGGATGAGGCAATCAAGAGTCTCATCAGCTGGTGGGATGCTGCAGCATTCCAGTTGCAAAATACAGGCATGGACCATGGCTACAGGACCACCCACTGTTATCCATGCATTACCCAAGTATTCTTCCAATCCTGGTGTGTACCCCTTATAAAACCATCTTGCTTCCACCAAGTATGCTCTGCAAAGTCTCGCCCACTACAAAATATGACCATGAAATTCATTAAAGCTCTCTTTGTTTTTGCCAAAAAATATAGATCAATTAAATTTTCTTGTAAAGTAATAAACTCCCTTTGTTATGTAGGGTAAGATCAAATCTCGACCACCACTTTAGATCTAGACTGTAGGCAGCTCAGTGTTGCGCATTAATTGCACAGCATTGAAGCAAAATTATTAAACGAGGATGAATAGAAGGGGAAAGGAAATAACCTCTTTCGTTATGTAGGGTAAGATATTCAAGCCAAGATCCTTTTGTGCATCATAAACAATTTCATTTCCAAAATTTAGGAGTGTTGAGTAGCATAACTTCATGTAGTTGGGAAGATCTTCTGTGTTTTTGATATCCCACCTGGCAACATCTCAAATTGATTTTAAACCAGATAATTAAGCAATTAAATATTAATTAGAATGTAAATGTTCCTTACAATTAAGTATGATATGGAGAGTTTATGATCAGACCGGGTTCATACCTGGTCCGACCCTCGACCCCGGTCGAGACGGAGAAAACCGAATCGCTCCCGAGCGAACCGGATCCGGAAGATGGCTTGCTGAAGAAGAAAGCTTATTCGGCTGCAAGCGTGCCCTAATCTTACTTATGGATTAGGGTAATCACCCTGATGATGGCAGACTCAAACTGACGGCTGCGGATAATCATTATCGAAGGGATAACCATCGCATAACCTAAAGGTTATCTCAGGAGTCTTCTACTAGCCCAAACTAGTAGAAGTCTATCGCTCAACGGATCTCACTTATAAGATCCAACGACTACCCGAAGAAGGCTCAAGTGCATCCAACGAAGGAGATTCGAAGGTACACTCTATATAAACCTCACTACCATACAAGGTGAGGGACGGATCAATCGATCGAAAAGAATACTATCTGAGACTCAGGTTCAGATACATACTGATAGACCTAAACTATCAGCGATCTGCTATCTAGATCACCTTTCCCGCTTCTTCATTCCTTAGCTCTGTGCTTCTAGCAGAGCCGTTTGTGATTAAGTTCATCAACTGACTTAGCCTTCGGAGGTGTACTCCCGACCCCAGCGGTCGGGCCACATCTAACGCTTTCGTTTTGCAAGACATCACGTGGAGATCCAAGGGCTGAGCAGATTTTGGACGCATCAATTGGCGCCGTCTATGGGAAAGACTTGAAAAGCCATGGTGACTAGATCAGCAGCCACAGCAGCCGCTGCACAACGCAATTCAGGTGTTCAGATACCTGGAGTGAATAATCCAGATATTCCTCAGGAAAGCCAAAATCCTATCGAGGTGGATGATGGCCAGGGAGGACGTAATCCTCCTCCTGATACAATCCAAGATCAATTGGATCAGGTAAAGATTCAACTCTTGGAGGTGAGCCAAGCACTCCGCATTCTCACCAGACGAGTGGTTTTACCACAAGAGCCTGATCAGCGCGATTCAGGGAGACGTGCATTGCCACGTGACCAGAGACTGGAGGAAGACCGGAATGTTGATAAGAATTTCCATGAAGGAGACCGAGGACTTCGGAGGATCGATGATCAATCGAGGCGAGGCGATCGGTTCGACAGACCGCAAGAGAGTACAACTGATTCAAACACAAGGTTGGATACAGGG
The DNA here is from genome assembly GCF_041222555.1 of Hakea prostrata. Classification (NCBI taxonomy): domain Eukaryota; kingdom Viridiplantae; phylum Streptophyta; class Magnoliopsida; order Proteales; family Proteaceae; genus Hakea; species Hakea prostrata. The sequence continues at coordinate 32,140,738 of NC_142600.1, forward strand.
GTAAGAACTCACTCACCCACTGTCAGAAGAACCGTTCGTGATGATCGAGCAGTTCGTGACGAGAGGAATGCTCGTGAAGGACGGGCTGTTCGTGATGATCGAGTAGCATGGGATGATCGTGTTAATCGAGGTCGTGATCATATTGCTGAAGATCACCCGACCCAGATTGGTCGAGAATTGGCCAACATCAATGAGAAATTAGGGCAGTTGGCTAAGGGAAGAATAACTGAGGATATTTACTCAGTCATTCGGAAGACCCCTTTTGCTGAGCCAATTGCGGGATATCGGTTTCCCCATAACTTCCGTTTGCCTACCTTCTCAACATTCGATGGCTCCGGAGATCCAACAGCTCACATCGGCTATTACAAACAGACCATGGCGTTTCGTGTAATTCGATGAAATTTTATGCGGGGTTTTTGGTTCATCTCTAACTGGAGCAAAGACAAAAGTGGTTTTCGAACCTCCCCTCTCGGAAGGATTGTAAACTTTGACGAATTGGCGCGCCAATTCATAGGGCGATTCCAGGTGGGATACAGGTCAAGAAAACGGAAGAAACCTTGTTTACTGTCAAACAAGGAAAGAGCGAATCGATCAGAGAGTTTCTGAAAAGATTCAACAAAGTGACGATGGAGATAGAAAACTTGGATGAACAAGTAGCCAGAACCGCTCTATTCACAGGACTCACTAATCGGAAACTCCTGGAGTTATTACTTCAGGATATACCTGCGACTTATGCTGAGTTGGTACAGAGATGCCGAAGCGGGCTGAAGTCATGGAGATTTTAGATGCGCGCCAAGGAGATAATAAAGTCTCCAATAAGGAACAAAAGGCTCCCGAAAGGAAAGCGGAAGCCAAAGAAAAATGTTCGCGATCGGGTTGGAAAATCTCAGCCTTGGCGCCAAAGATCCCCCGGTAAAAGTGAGTACACTCCATTGAATGCTCCTCGGGCTGATATTTTGAATATCCTCAAAAGAAAAAATATTTTAAAGTGGCCGCCTAACATTCTTTTGGTACCCGGAGAGCAGCAGGATCGGGAAAAGTATTGCCGATTCCACAAGGACTATGGTCATTATACTAATGACTGTCGTCATCTAAAGGCAGATATTGAGAGATTGATATCTCAGGGACATCTGTCCAGTTTTGTTAGCAGGAGAAGGGAGGAGCCACGTGGGCCACGTGCGGCTGCTCCAAAGAGGGATCGCTCGGTTAGTTCAGAACGATCGAGGGAGGCCCCGAAGTCTAAGAAAGGCAAGGAGGTGATTGAAGCTGCTACTCGGTCACCGATCCTTACCATCTTCGGGGGACCAGAGCCCGAATCATTCCGGAGTCTGAAAACAAAATCCAAATTTGTTGGAGCCGGAGAGGTGCAGAAGCGGAAGAAGCTGAATGGTGAAGATTCTATCACCTTTAGCGAGGAAGACGAAAGAGACGTTTGTTTACCTCATGATGATGCTATAGTCATCAAGGTAGAGATTGCACGGCGTGAAGTGCATAGAGTTTTGATTGATACAGGTCTCCGCAGTGACCTAATTTCCTACGAAGTGTATCAAAAATTGAAGGTGGATCAGGACTTGATGAAACCTTCATCTACACACCTATATGGCTTTGCAGGGTCATCTGGCAGAGCGGAAGGATCGGTTCAGTTGGATTTGTCTATTGGAAGTTTTCCTAAGGAAACAACTGTCCGAATAAATTTTTTGGTGGTTCGAGAACTACCAGCCTATAATATGATTCTCGGGCGACCATCTTTATCCAAGATAGGTGCTATTGTTTCAACAAAACACCTGAAGATAAAATTCCCGATCGATATGGGAATTGGTCAAGTCTCCTCCGACTCGAAGATCTCTTGGCAGTGTTATGTTGCCTATTTAAAAGACAAGGAGGGTCCGAGGAAGGTTATCGCGCCCTCCCCATAGAAGTTCGAGATGATCGGGAAGAGACAGAGATGCAAAGGCCCGAACTAGTGGAGAAACTGGAGCAAATCCAGCTGTGTACCGAAGACGAGAAAAAGATTACTTATATCGGGTCTGAACAGCTGGAAGAGTTTAAAGATGAGTTGAAGTTATTTCTCCAACAGAATAAGGATGTATTCGCATGGTCTCACTGAGGACATGCTCGGGATCGATCGGGCCATTGCAGAGCACAAACTCGGATAGACCCTAAGGCGAAACCAAGGATACGTAAAAGAAGAAATTTCTCTATTGAAAAGTATGAAGCCGTTCGAAGCGAAGTTGAAAAACTTAAGAATTCTGGTTTCATAGAACCAATCGAGTGCCCAACTTGGTTGGCCAACGTGGTGATGGTGAAAAAGGCGAATGGGAAGTGGAGGATGTGTACAGACTACACAGATCTAAACAAAGCTTGCCCAAAAGATTGCTACCCGTTGCTTCGGATTGACCTCTTGATAGATGCGATCACAGGATATGAAACTTTAAGTTTCATGGATGCCTACTCGTGGTATAATCAGATCCTTATGTATAAGGAGGATGAGAAGTATACGGCTTTCATGACTGATCGTGAGAGCTATTATTACAAGGTCATGCCTTTTGGCCTGAAGAATGCAGGAGCAACATATCAGAGGGCCGTCAACAAGATTTTCAAAGAGCTGATAGGAAAGAATGTTGAAGCTTATGTTGACGACATGCTAGTGAAAAGCTTTACAAAAGCAAATCATATTGCAGATTTGACCGAGGTTTTCTCAAGATCTACGGAAACATCAAATGAAGCTAAACCCAGAAAAATGTGCCTTTGGAGTCTCCTCGGGCAAATTTTTGGGTTTCATGGTATCACCGAGGGGAATTGAGGCTAATCCCGCCAAAATACAAGCTCGATTGATATGGAGGCTCCCAAAACCGTTCGGGATGTACAATGTTTGACAGGGAGAGTTGTCGCTTTAAATCGATTTATCTCCAAGTCTAGAGAAAATGTTTGCCTTTCTTCAAGGCACTTAAAGACCTGAAGGGCAGTAAGGAAGCAAAGTGGATCAAGAGTGCCGGAAAGCTTTCGAGGAATTAAAAGAAGCACTTGGACAACCACCGATCCTGTCCAAACCAGAGAAGGGGGAAATATTACAGCTATATCTAGCGACGTCCCTTTCGGCGGTCGGTGCAAGACTTGTTCGGGAGAAAGAAAAAAAAATAGTGGCCGATTTACTATGTAAGCCACGTGTTTCTAGATGCGGAGACCAGATATTCGCAGATTGAGAAGCAGGCTCTAGCTCTCATGATGGCCGCCAGGAAGCTAAGGCCATATTTTCAGTGCTCATCCAATTGAGGTATTTACAACTTTTCCTCTTAGTAAAGTTCTTAACAAACCTGATTTGTCCGGAAGGATGGTGTCCCGGTAGGTTGAGCTCAATGAGTTCCAAGTGAGCTTTAAGCCCGTAAACCGCAATCAAGGCTCGTGCATTAGCCGACTTTGTAGTAGAAACTACCGCACCAGAGGAGCCCACCGTTGAGGATCCCATTATACCAACCACTTGGGAGGTATATGTGGATGGTTCGAGTAATAAAGATGGAGCAGGCGCTGGAATTCTATTAAAAAGTCCAATAGGATTTATTATTCGATATGCTTTGAGATTCGCATTTGATGCAAGTAATAACGAAGCAGAATATGAGGCCCTGATAGCAGGACTTCGGTTGTCAAAAGCATTAGCTATTGCAAATGTTACTATTTATAGTGACTCTCAGCTTATAGTCAACCAAGTCCAGGGGGAGTATGGCATTAAAGAACCACGCTTGCAAAAATATCGGGAGATAGTGCAGGCATTTCAAAACCAATTTCGGAATATGAAGATATCTCGATTTCGAGGAATGAAAATTCAAAGGCGATGAGCTATCCCGACTAGCCAATGCCAAGGAAAAGAATCTAGACCCTTCGGTCTACATTGAAGAGATAACTTTTCCAAGTTATCATGAGAAAGAAATTTCTTATATTGAAGCAGAACGTTGCTGGATGGATCCAATAATCGAGTATCTAAGGGATGACAAATTACTCGAGGATCCAAAGAGAGGCAAGGTTGATCAAGATTCGATCAGCTAGATTTGTCATTCAGAATGGGAGACTATACAAAAGATCTTATGTTGGACCCCTTATGAGATGTATAGGCCCCGAAGGAGCAAAATCAGCTTTGGCTGAAGTTCATGAAGGAATTTGTGGAGCTCACATGGGTGGCCGAGCCCTGGCCCACAAAATTCTAAGACTTGGGTTATATTAGCCTAAGATCCAAGAGGCTGCTATGGACTACGTTCGTCGATGTGGTAACTGTCAAATTCATGCTACAATATCGAAGCGCCCGGCGGAAACTATGACTTCAATTCTAAATCCCATTCCCTTTGCAATGTGGGGAATTGATATCATGGGCAAATTCACCAAGGCATCAAAGGGACGGGAATATCCGATAGTAGCAATTGATTACTTCACAAAATGGGTAGAAGCTGCACCACCGGCGACAATTACTAAGAAAAAAGTGGAGAAATTTGTGCTTGAATCAATCATATATAGCTTTGGGATTCCAAAGATTATTGTCACTGACCATGGTACTCAGTTCGACTGTCCACAATTTGAGCAATTCTGTGGAACATATATGATCGAGCATCGTATGTCCTCAGTGGCATACCCCCAAAGCAATGGCCAGGTAGAGGTTACTAACCGAACGCTACTGGAAGGAATAAAGAGAAGACTCAAAGCTGACAAAGCTTCTTGGGTCGAAGAACTACATAATGTACTGTGGGCTTATAGAACTACGGTTCGAACACCTACAGGAGAAACTCCATTCAGGTTGGCATATGGATCCGAAGCATTGGCACCAGTGGAGATAATGGTGGGGACATTACGGGATTGTGAGTTCGAGGAAAAAGCAAATGAACAAGGATTGCTTGATAGTCTTGATTTGTTGGACGAAGTTCGGGCAAAGGCAATAGCACGAACTCAACATTATCAAAGAAGGATAGCGTCTCATTACAATACTCGAGTTAAGAATCGTCGGTACTTAGCCGGAGATCTGGTGTTGAGAAACACCCTAGCTTCCGACCCGCGTCACCAAAGAAAATTGGACCCTTCCTGGGAAGGACCTTATATGGTTGTGAAACCGGTCGGTTCAGGAGCTTACAAGCTGAAGAACATCGATTCCCAGAAAGAGTTGGATCGTTCATGGAATGCTAGGCATCTCAAAAAGTTTTATCCTTGAGGATGATTTCAATTTTGTTCGCGATGTAATCATTTTCAACTCAATCAATGCAATTTTTGGCTTTCAACAAACTATCTTTTGATTGGGGGGCATCATACACCACATTCAAGAACAAGATCCAACTATAAGGCATCGGACGAAAATTCGTATGGGTCATTCAACACTTATGGAAATTTTTCGAACTTTCTTAAGTCGGGGCATTGGATGAAAATCCGAGTGAGTTCCTTTTGCAAGGCGTCGGTTTGAAACCCGAGTGAGTTCCTTCGAGACTTATTGAATTTTTGAATTATCCTCAAGTAAAGGCATCGGTTTAAAACCCGAGTGAGTTCCTTCTCAGACTTATTGTATTTCTCCGGAAATCCTTAAGTAAAGGCATCGGTTTTAAACCCGAGTGAGTTCCTTCTCGGACTTATTGTATTTCTCCGGAAATCCTTAAGTAAAGGCATTGTTTCACTAACTAAGACCTAATACAACGACCTAATACAACGGCGATTCAAGTGGCTAGCAAAGTTCAAGATAAAGTAATTTCTTATTTCTTCAAAAGATCCAAAGAGGCCAAGATCAAAACAATTACAAGAGCTGGATACAATCTTCGATCAAAGAAGAAAGTCATTATAGGTGATCATTAACAAGTTATACAAGATCGACGCGACTTTGTTAGAACAAACATATGAGTCAACCATTGGTGGGGATTCAAGGAAAAGAAGAGAAGAAATGAGGATTACAAAAATATTTCGGTATGCATAAAAGCCTCCGCAATTTCATACTCTTTGTCCAACTTTGTCCAGGAGAAGAATGGTCCTCGACCAAACTCGCATTCAAGACAAGCTCGTCATAATTGACTTCTTCTAGCGGAGAATAAACAGAGAATCTTCCAGATATTGCATAATATCTGGATCGGAAGGTGGAGGATCAATCTTATCCTTGGTCCAATCGGGAGGAGGAATACCCGTGTCGGTAAATACTTCAGGATGGCAAACAAGACCGTAGGGAGTCGTATCAAAATGAGGATCCTACCTTAATATTGATTCACATACTTCGTTCTCACCATCCCGGTACGCCCGCAAGTTATAAGCATTCAAGCATATCAACAAAGGGCTTACCGTGTAAATACTTGAAGACGCAGGCTCTGCGAACATCAGTTGGAAGGGATTCGGCAAAGGAACGACAGCTTGCCTTTCAAGTAACGTTTCAGATCCTTTGGCTCCCGACTTTCCAACTGTTCGCTCCAGCCGCCGGATCTTCTCCCCGGCATCATCCAAGTCCGACCGAAGACGACCAATCATCGAATTTTTTTCTCCCCGCCACCTCCCCAGCTAGATTCCGAAGGCGAGCAATCTCAACATCTTTATCTTCAGCAGATTTCCCGAAGCCTAGAAACTTCATTGCTCAACCTATCGAGTCTAGTAACTACTTCCACTTGGTTGTGGAAGTTACAAAGAAGACTCCCGCAAACAACTTCCTAGTTAGCGAGGAGCAGAAAAAGTAATTTTTCAAAATCGAGGATAATGAAGAAAGACTTACATCACCAAAGTGACTTCGTAAAGACTTCATCCGGAAGTTTGGAAAGAACTCGCGCTCTCGTAAGTCATTCGAGCAGCAAGACACCATTCCAACGCTCTCGTCAAACTCGTTTGACACTAATTCAAGCGAAGGATGAGAAGGATGAACTACACCAAGAGAAGGATGAGCTTCATCACTTGTCACCCAACGGCGCTTCCTAGTGGCAAAATCCTCCAACTCAGAAGGAGAGGACGAGGATGCCAAACAAGCACTAGAGTTAGAAATCGGAGCAGCACTTGCTGGGACCACACCTTCATTAGACGCCAACATAGTTGCCTCGGATGCCCGAAGAGTCTCCTTCGGGGGTACACCAACAAAGCTCACCCAGCCAGGAGCGCCCGGCAGCACCATCGGCAACGGAGTGATCAAGATCTTCCCGGGAAAGACGAGCGATCACTTCGGGCAAAGGAGGCGCAGGATGGCATCAATAGAAACTGCGGGAATCGACTTGAAGATTCACCGCCAGCCGCCTTACGCTTGGAGGATTCACTAGCTGAAACCACCGCACTGGCCCCAACCACCACCGACGGAACGATTTTCTTGCAAGATTTTGCTCTGATAAAGTTCGGGTTGATCTTGGGAGCCACTACGCAAAACAACAAAAAAACCAGCCGTATCGGACAGAAATAAACGACAAAGAACAAATGGGAAACCCTAGTTTTCTAAAGCTTCTGACAAACCAACAAACTAAACCCCAAGTCTCACTACTGTGCAGTTTACTCAGGGGGGAAGTGGGGAAAGAGATGAGTAATCAAAAAACTCACTTGTTCAGAAGTTGATAGAGCTGTTGTTGGAGTACGAGGAATACGGAAGCGTGCCGAAGGACGAAAGGTCGCTTTGGCACTTTAGCAAATCTAACTTGCGTAAGTCGTGATAGATGGAGAGTACCCACGAAGGCTTTAAATAGCCTCGTGTATAAGACGACGGTTGAAGGCTAAGGACAACCGACGACCTAGATCGAAATGACGCTTCGAAATCTGCAAAAAACAAGATCAATGGTCGAAGGGATGCCACATGGAAACATGTGGAAGCAAGCACCTGATGCAGAGATACCTCCAATCGTCGCACTGCCATTAAAATAACGGATGTATTTCCGATGCATTGGAAACAGTGGAATGGTATACAAAAGCAGGAAAACGTTTGAACTTCGCAGAAGGGAAACGTGCGGACTTTGCAATAAATGAAGTAGTGGGGAACATTAATGCATCTTCCCGAAACGCATCTTCACAATATTTCTACAAGATTATTATTCGGCGAGGAATGAAAAGTTAAGTGATAAGTTTTATCATTAATACTTTGATATTCAAGGCAAGATTTCGGCAGGAGACGGGGAAATTTAGAGGCCAACATGAAAAAAGAAATGTCTATTCATTAAATTGAGGGTAAATCTTTACAAAAGGACAACTCCCTAAGCCTTTTCTTCTTTGTTGGCCGAGGGACCCTGGTCGGGAGGACTTTTCTCAGGACCATGAGAAGAGCCTTCCTCAAGAGTGGCATCGGCTGAATCCTCTACAACAACAACTTGAGACTCAGCTTGTGATTTCTCCTCTGGAAGTGCCGGCTCGTCATTCAGGTATGCCTCATATTGAGGGTCAGCTGGAAAAGGATCATCTTCTTCCTGGGCCCAGTCCGGGAGATCCATACCAACTTTCCCGAAGACCTCTTGGTGGCATACCTCACGAAAAGGAGCAGTGTGGAAGTCAGGGATCGATCCAAGGATTTGCTCCCAAACGTCGTTCTGCCCCATGCGATAAGCTTGAATGTTGTAGAGACCTAGCAACTCGGAGAAAGGTACGCTGTTCAGGTATTTCCGAATGCACTCCTTCCGAAGTTCTGGCTTTATATGCTCAGGCTTGCTAGGGATCGCCAACTTCAGATATTCTTCGAGCTCCCTACTTTTGATTTCAAGGTTGTCACCAAACAACGTGGCAGCTGCCTTTTGCTTCCTGGCCTCGCGCTTGGCAGCTGTGACACGAATTTTCGAAGTCTCGAGGGCTTCCTTGAGGGAGATCACTTCTTCCTTATGCTTTTTCTGCAGCTCCACGGTAGCTGCAGTCAGCTGGTCTATTTCTGAATTGGCCTTGGCCAATTTCTCTTCACAAGTTTGCAAAGCAAGGAGTCTGGTGCGACCAACCCGGCTCAATGCTTCCATGTGTTGATAAAAGCTCAACACAAAGATTCCCGGGAAGGCGGAAGATATCGAAGAAGTCATAAGAAATTATGAAAACATAAGTAAGCAAGAAGACCGGTACCTTGTAGATTGACTAACAAGGGAGGTGTCATCTAGGGCTTCAAACTCCCGGCGATCGAAGGAGCAAGACCGAGGGAGCTCCATTCTCGCAGCCTTTCTCAGGATCCCGAGTAACCCCGTCGGTCATCTTCGTGGTCCACCGGGGGGTGAAGACCTCCTCACCATCCGTCGAAGCTTTGGATTTTTTATTAGAGGGAGCATCAATTGTGTCATGCCTCCTCTTGGTTCGGGCGGAGGAGGAGACATTAGACCTCTCCACCATTGGTTTCTTCCCTTTACCCGAAGCATCGCCTACAGGCCCGATATTCCCGATACCCCCGTAAGAAGGGTCGGGAGAGGGAAGAGAAGCCTCTTGATCTACGGTCAAGACCCTGGGCGATCGTTGCTCGGCTGTCACAACGGCCCTAGCGGCCTTCACCCGCAGGCTTTCACGGTTCATTCCGGGAGGCACCGCAAAGAAGAAGGACAAGAGTCGAATTCAAAACATATTACTTCAGTCAAATCAAAGGATGATGGTTAGAAGCTCACAATGAGCCAAGCCCCAAGATCGAAGGATGGAGTTATACTCCACTTCATATCCATGTATCTCTTGATACCACGGAATGGATTTGATCTTCCTGATGGCCGCCTCGTCTTCTCTGGATAAGGGAAGGCCCCGGTTACTCTCGGACGAAGAAGTAAACCTCCTCCAGGTGGTTGGGAAGTTAAGATCTGATGGAGGCGCTCGACGTAAAAAAGTATTGTTCGCGCCATCTTTTGTGGTTAGAAGGGCAAGTTCCTTTGACAAGGATGCTGCCCCTCCAATCAAGTTCAGCCTTATTGCGTTTGGACAGAAAAAACCCATCCGGGAGGATGGGAGATAGAAAGAACATGAAAATGTACAAAAAGAGAAAGAGATGGCGTAATGCCAAGCTCAAAACACAAACCCAAGAAGCCGACGATGAGACGCCAGCTATTGGGGAGGAGCATTCCGGGACAAATGTTCCAGATGATTCAAAACTCATGGAGAACAAAGGATTAAAAAAGGGAAAGCAAACCCCGCTTTCCACCGCATCTATATACAGAGAAAATTCACCCGAAAGGGATGAATCAACCCTCTCATCGGGGTGGGGAGCCCTAACCCGATATGAGGAAGGAAGATCAAAATCTTGGACAGTTGAAAGAAGGGTTTCCTCATTGTAAATGGAGGGAATGCAGCCAGGTCCACCATTGGACCCGGAGGTTTGAGGCTGCCTAGAAGACTCGACAATCTTGGAAGATCCAGACTCGAGGAGGACAGGAGAAGTTTCGGTTTTTCTTTCAAAACCTTTTCGAGAAACTTCAGCGAACTCCCGCCAGAGGACGCTTAGGGTTTTGTTATCACTATCCGATCGTTCGGGAGCAGGAGAAGCAAAAGCGTCACACTGCTATTACCAACATGGGGTACTAAAGAAGCCCTATCGTCCGCCATTACTCGTTTCAAGAATCTACAAAAAGAAAAAGACTAGTAAACTTACCGATTCAAGTGAGACGGAAGCTTGAGAGCAGGAAGGCGCGAAGCGGACAACAAAGGTTCAAATTCCGACAGGAAGAATGAAACCTACGAAGACAACGAACCGCTTTTAAAACTCCCGCACGAGTGTTCGGGAATCTGAACGATCGAGATTGATTCAAAATCAACGATCAAGATTGAAAGACGTTTTGAAAGTTCGAACTCACGAATCCGAAATAGGCGTTCGGAAACCGTCGCTTGGATGACGTGAGCCACGACAGATCAACTGCAACGAGATATGTGGCCTTACACTCACAACGCTCGAGGAAAAGTGACCACCGCATTAAATGTGATATGACATTTAATGAAGCACGCAGAGATCATCACCTGACGACGAACCCAGATAAAACCAAGCCCTCGGGATCGACCGAACGCTTGGTCTGGGGGGCTCGTGATATGGAGAATTTATGATGAGACCGGGTTCATACTTGGTCCGACCCTAGACCCCGGTCGAGACGGAGAAAACCGAATCGCTCCCGAGCGAACCGGATCCGGAAGATGGCTTGCTGAAGAAGAAAGCTTATTCGGCTGCAAGCGTGCCCTAATCTTACTTATGGATTAGGGTAATCACCCTGATGATGGCAGACTCAAACTGACGGCTGTGGATAATCATTATCGAAGGGATAACCATCGCATAACCTAAAGGTTATCTCAGGAGTCCTCTACTAGCCCAAACTAGTAGAAGTCTATCGCTCAACGGATCTCACTGATAAGATCCAACGACTACCCGAAGAAGGCTCAAGTGCATCCAACGAAGGAGATTCGAAGGTACAGTCTATATAAACCTCACTACCATACAAGGTGAGGGACGGATCAATCGATCGAAAAGAATACTATCTGAGACTCAGGTTCAGATACATACTGATAGACCTAAACTATCAGCGATCTGCTATCTAGATCACCTTTCCCAGTTTTTCATTCCTTAGCTCTGTGCTTCTAGCAGAGCCGTTTGTGATTAAGTTCATCAACTGACTTAGCCTTCGGAGGTGGACTCCCGACCCCAGTGGTCGGGCCACATCTAACGCTTTCGTTTTGCAGGACATCACGTGGAGATCCAAGGGCTGAGCAGATTTTGGACGCATCAAAGTCTCTCTAAATTTTACCTTTCAATCGCATTCGTGAAGAGTTCAAGTTCATCAAGTGATCCATATACATCATAAATGTCATCAATTACTGTGAGTATTGAGATTAATTTGGTGAGCTCTATTCTACATTTGGAGAATCCCTGTTCATAGATTATCCCAACTGCCCACATGAAATTCTCCACCAGTCGGTCCCTTGCAAAGCAAAGCTCTTTTTCTAATGCCAATTCTCTCCACCACCTGCAATAAAAAAAAATTAAAAAAAATTTATGTAAAAATATTTAAATTATTGTATACTAATAACATTGAATATATATATATATATATATATATATATATATATATATATAAAAGATCGGAGGTTCATATGAGTCAGTTTATACACATCTCCATGAGGGTAATTTTTTTATATTGAATTTAAATATATGGGCAGTGATATGACCCTGGTCCCAAGATGATTCTTCCAAATTATAGTTTAAACATATGGTATTCAAATAGACTTTTTACTAAAAATCACCTAGAAAGCTCCTGTAATTCCTTTTGGTGTACTGACTGCACAATGTTAAAATCTAGCTTTCCTAGCTCAAGCAATACGAACCAACTCTTCTTCACATTGATATCCTTCTCGTAAGCATTTATAAAGTTTCTAGCTTCTAATCTCACCATTCTCCATTGCAATGGAACTTCTAGTGACTGTCTCACTCTTTCTGTGAGATTACTTTCGGGCTTTTCTATCAACAATGACTTGAGACTTGAGACACTGAACTCCATGGCATTCTCTAGTAGAGTTTCTCCATTCACTCCAAGATGTGCAGCTTCATACAAGGACAAGAGTCCCTCAGTTTCATCACTTAACCACTTCTTGAAGTGTGCATTTTTGTTCTTGAATTCATTGAACACATCTATAAATTAAAACATGTCATCATTTAGGCTCTTTTTGGTATCAATTCTCATTCTCTATAATGCCTATTTAAAAGAAATAAATACAAGAATTCATTATTGGTCAAGAATGAAAAATGATTTGGTGAATTTAGTCAAAAATAAATTATGGAATAAAAAAATTGGTATATCAAAATAAAAAATTGTTAGAAAATAATAGGGAGCAAATGAGAAAAGAGAAGAAAAAACAAAGTACGATTTTTTATAGAAGAATGTGTATTGACTATTTTACCTTCATCTTAATTATAAAGTTTTAAATAGACCTTTGCATAAATGAAGGGAATGAAAATCTGATCATAATTCATAATAGACAAAAAGTCTATTATGAATTTTGGAGACTTTTCTATTATTTTAAATAAAACAAAACTGATCATGGATGCCACACAATTTAAGTATCTTTCATTATCAACAAAAAATAATAATAATTAATAAATAAATATTCGTGTTCGTGATCTAGTAGTTAAGATGCAATTTTATTTCTTTATATGTGCAGATCACCTGAACTGATCTGATAACCATGTTGTCGAAGAAGTCGAAACTTTAAGGCAGCAGAGTAAAGATCATCATCATCAATGCCCTCCCAATAACCCAGATGATGAAGACTAAGGGACTCTCTGATCATCTGCTCAAAGTGGTAAGCCACTCCCAGGCGTTGAATCAAATCGATGAGTTTCAACTGAAGCAATGGATCTTGATTGGTAGACTGTATAAGCAGCTTCACCTCTTTCTTGAGCTCCTTTAGGCGAGCATAGGAGAGCTCATTCTGCATTAATCCAGACAAGCAAGGGATAAGAGTTTTATATAAGCAATAAAATATAGTAGGTGATCGAAGTGTAGGAATTCAAAAGGGATGAGATTCACAACCGTGCAAGGATTCTTCAGAGTCTGAATGAATTGGTGATCCCAAATGGTAGGATGATAATGGGCCGATCGGCGTTCATGACACTCTTGTGATGCCGACGACCGCACCACCGTGAGCAGCGTGTGTAGGAGATCGTTGGTTGATACACGTTGCTGCTGCTGCTGCTTCTGCCTCTGTTTCGCAGCCATGAGATAGTTCTGTCGGTAGCCAAAAACGAAGAAGAGAGTTGAGGTATGAAGCCCAGTTTCAAGAGTGGTTGAAAGGTAGTTGAAATAGCAGAATGGACCATTTTGATTGATTACTTGAAGACAACTAATTCGTTTCCAGATTGTTTACAAGATCGTCTTGAGGATCTAACCGCAAAGCGAGTCTACTTATATAATTGAAGTTTTAAAAAACACGCCAGTTCTTTGAAGCGATCGTGTGGTAGAGAAAGAGATAAGAAAGACCATGCACTTCTTTAATTTTATGGTTGGCAATTACCATGCTTTAAAAACATGCTTAAAACCATTAAGAGGAGACAGTTAATTCAATGGGTGGATATCTTCTAAGCATACTTTTAGAGCATAAAACACATTATAGTGGTTAAAGTAAACATTGTCCACATGGTGATTCCACACACGAGAGAGAGAAAAATTGTTTGGATGTTGTGCAATTAATGCGCGAACAGTTGAGATACAGATCTCAATCGTGATTTTGATTTGGATCGTCAATTTTCAAAAAATGTATTTTCACACTTTTGAGAAACGGAAGATCTCGACCCTTGAATTTTTATCAATATAAACTTGCTTATTTGGTTCTTCATGAAATTTAAAAGAGGTAATTGCTATTGCCCCTTCTATTAAATTATAAAATTTTATTTTTTATGAAATTACATTCTTTCCAAACTTCTAAGTATGTTAAGAGGCCATTAAGGTTAAATGTGTATTATTGATTTTGTCTTTTCCTAGAATTATTGATTTTTCTTTTGTTATAACTTAATTACTATTTTATCACCTGTACTTTTCTAATATTACTAACCCAACATTTTATGATCTAAGTACTGGCGCATGTCATGGTAATACATAGCCCAATGCAAGTCATCTACTAAGTCACATCCACTCGGAGTCAGATATCTCCCTTCCGTGCACTAGACAGTCCGTTGCGGTATAATAGCCTCCCTTCCGTGCCTAGGCAATCCGTTCTGGTAACTCCCTCCCTAGAGTCATCGTACCCTATGGTTCCAACCAACTCAAACTACAGACTCTCAACCCTATTGATCATCCACATATAATAAACGAGAAGCTCTCATGTCCTCTCATAGTTTGGCTACCAGTCTTGAGTGCCCATGAGCCCAGGCTTATTATGTGCAACCTTACCAATGAATGACCCCCACAATGTAATTGTGTCCTCTCACGGGTTGATTACCGATTTTGAGCATCCACCAATCCCCATTGCTGCGGATCACTCGGTCTCAATGCCCCTTCCGATAGGGTCAAATATATATGATAGGGTTTTCCCTAGCCAAACTCATCTAGACCATACCAAGGTATGTCATACAGTAGTTGGGGAAAGCGTCAAAGGGCATCATAGGAAAGTGTCTCATACCACCTCCATTGATGTCCAAAGATAGAACGCCAAAAGGGCAGTCCTCAATCCACACCCACACTTAGGCAATCACAACACATCATGATTCCATAATTAGCACAATAGAGTCCAACTCACAATCACATCATTCATAATCAATAACAATGTAAATCATGTTATGAATAGCCTACTGTAATTACATAAGTATAACAATATAGAAAAAGTATAACTACAATAGCTAACACATGCATATAGGTCCTAACATATCAAAGCATTTATTTGTGCAAATTGTGAGTGAACGTATTCACCTTATAGTCAACTTTGTAAGTCCCCAAGTAAGAGATCAAGGAGCAAGTCCAAATTCACCAAGATAATCCTAAACAAACATGTATAGAACATAAGGAACAAACTCTAATGATCGGAGACGAAATAGAGTTAAAACGGAGAAGAGTTGTTGTCACAGACACTTTTGGTTGGTTGCCTTGGCCACTTGGATCGACCAAAACTACTTTGTACAAACAGTAACTTCCAACTTTTGTTGGAAACTCTTCAAACGACATCGGAACACTCCAAAATTAATAGAAAATTTCTAAAATGAGATTTAGAGACTATCTATGATGATCTAAACATCAAACAATGTCATTGGAATAGAAATCCAATAAATCACCTAATAGGCTTGATTCGCGGATTTATATGAAAACATTAGAATGAATGGGGATTCATTATAACGATAAGAAATCAGTAGATCATGCATAGAAAACAACCTAGGAGTAAATCTAACATAGATTAGAATCAAATAACAATAGTAATGATAGATAATGATCTCATTCTAAATCAAAACATCGAAATCACATCGTATTGTCTATGGAGAGAGTAGAGTGAATGGGAATTCACTCTAAAACTATGAGGATCTGAGACTAGGCCATTACAATAGTGTAAGACCTTCCTCACAATCAAAACAAATAGTAGAAAAAGTAGAGATAATAGAACAATGAAGTATATGATCGAATACTAACCTTGTTAAGAAAATCAATGGAGGAACTTCTCTTGGATGCTTGGAATCAACCTTGGGTTTAAGAATAAGGCTCTAGAGTTCTTCTCACATTCTCCAAAGGCTAAGATGCAAAGTGGTGTGATTTAGTCCATATATATATATAGGGCTTCAAAACCTAAAACTCCCCAAAATAGACAATCTGTCCCTAGGCATGCTTTGGTCGATTGGGTCAACCAAAGGGATCGACCAAGACAAGGCCTTAGGTCAAAATTGCTGAATTTGGTTCCCAAAAGCCAAATTCACCACTTGGGTCCTCAACCAACATTAGGAAGGTTCTTACCTAACTTCATAGGACCTTCCGAAGGTGTTAACATTGTACTCAAGGTCCATATTCCAAGTCCATCATCATTTAGGCTACATCTTCTCTCAAAATCATATAAGGTTTCCATAATGGGATCTTCACTATCAATCTCCATTGGTCCTAGGTCAGAGCCAATGGGTTCAATAGAGAGGGTCCACAATTGTCTTCTACCTTGACTTCGGGTCTTCAGACCTACAACATAGATTTCTGAGTTAGGCTTGGTCCGGGATTTCACATCAGCAACCAATCAAGTCAAAGATATTGTCATGAAGAGACTTGATGTGAAATCCCCTATGATCCTAACATAGAAATTCATATTGTAGGTCCAAGAACCCGGAATGCAAGTAGAAGATAGTTATGGGCCATCCAAATAGAGACTATTGGATTGGAACCTAAATCAATGGAACTGGATGATGAAAATGATGCACCTAGAGTTTTGCTAAGTTTCGGTAGAAGAACTAACTCGAGCATTGACGGACGAGGAAAGTGGATTAAGAGTTCACCGTTGGCACTTTTGAAAGATCCCCAAGATCAAATAAGACCCTTCTGATGTGTGAGTTAAGTGCTGAAGCAGTGCCACAAGGCAACTACCCACAAAACTCACTCTTGGAGTAAGTTATAGGGGTAGGGTCAATTGGGTAGGGGTCTTCCCAGACAACCCCTAATTGGAGCCCACGAGTAAGAAAGGGGTATTTTGAGATTTTGTGTTTCGAACCCCTATTTAATGCTATCTTCAACCTACAACGTGTTATTTTACTCCTAGCCGTCAAAGAAGTCATTTCAGAGGAGGAGAACTTTGCAGCGATCGTTTGGAAAATGATCTAAGTTCTAACTATAAATTCTAAGATTAGTTAATTCCTCTTTCATTCTAAGTTATCTATTTTGATATTTTGTCAGAGGAAAAAACTCGTGGGAAGATCAATAATTATAGGGAACCTAAACCCTATTTTTATCTTGTGATTAGAGTGATTCTACAATCACTCTATTCGCCGATTTTCTTCATGGATATATCAAATTTATATTTTATTAGATTATTGTTTAGATTTAAGTTTTAGATCTCTTGCTATTGTTAGACATTGTTTTTTGGGAGTTTTTGGAAATCTCCAATCATTTTAGAAATAGTTTGGAACCTAAATTCGAAGCCATCGAAAAACCATATCGGTTGTTGTCGGTGCATCAACAGGGGTCGCTAGACAAGGATCCCCCAGGTGACCCCACTCTCGAGGGTCGATTGGTAGGGGTCTCCCCGAGCCACCCTACCTAGGCAATCCTACCCCCTTTTATTTTGGTTTGTGTTTCTAATTTCGAAGTTTGACTTCTTAGGTTAATTCTAACTTTAACCATTGATCAATTAGGATAATTTGGATCGTGTTAAGCCATCTTTGATTCGCTTTAAAAAAGTTGCAAATCTATTGACTGGTGAGGAATTCAGCTATGTCTATTTAATATTGACATTTAATTTGATATTGAACATGCATAATGAATGATATGCTGTAATTATATGGTTATTTCATAAGCCTTATATTCTGAACAAAGTACATTACAATTCATCACATTCACCCAGATCATTTTTTTTTTTTTTAGTTTGCCAATCCCGGTTTCCAAGGCTTTGCTCTGATTAATCTGGTGTTCGACCCGGGTCGCACACTTGGCTGTGGTGGGTGAGTCTCCCAGCGGGAATTTTTTGCATCCACAAGGTTTCTATACCAGAACTTTTCTTAAGCGGACCAAGCTGCTTACCACTTGGACCAACCCCCGTTGGTACCCAGATCATTTAAAACACAAGACAAAGTACATAACAAAGTGCTAGTAATCCTTTACTACTTAACCCTCTCGGCATATGCCCCGCCGCTTGAGAGCTTCGGTTGATGATGGTGGAAGTTGCGGTGCCTGAGGAAGACAAAATTGAGTAGCAAGTTGTTCCATAAGGCTCTACATCAAAGTCATATGACCCTCAATGATGTCAAAGCGTGCATCGAAATGCTACTGGAAGGAGGTGATACGGCTCTATAGATCAGCTGCAGATGGATAATGTTCATCCCAAGTGGGTGGTAAGATGTGCTCCGTGGTGTGCTTCTCCTGCTGATGGTCCTCATCTCCTACATCCATATCTTGTGTCTCATCATCACTGTCCATCATGCATAGAAGCTGGTGGAGGAGCAGGGTTAGGGGCGGTGAACCGGAAATTAGAGCATGTGAGGATGTTCCTGAGCATGTTGGCTTCCAAATATCTCTTGAATTACCAAATAAAATTGAATTAGACATTGAGCATGGTCCACTACAGCTCCGGCATTATTGATTTTGTCATCAAGATTATGATATGCAATTCTTCTTCTCCACACTCTAGGCCTGCTTTTTGAAAGACATAGCTTGGCCAAGAGGGCAAACAAGTATGATCCATCAACCTATTTATCCCACATGGAACAAACAAGGGGGAAGAAGTCGACGTGGTCAATCCAATTTGAAAAGAAATAAACCTGCTTACTCCATTGCTGCTGTGTCTGGTCACCTAAACGAAGCAGTATAGGAGAGTGGTCAAAGACACCATCGGTTGGGAAAAGCCACATAAAAGGTCCGAAAAGAATTGACCCATGATTGATTGACTAACACATGGTTGATCTTGAAAGCAAATTCGATCATCCCCACTACCCACCCTAGCTGCTCCAAGTAAAATTGTTTCCAATTCAACATCTAGAAGATTAGAATCATCCACGCAGTTGCATAAGGGTCCATATTTCCTTCTAGGATATGGCCACCTGCTATGTCATTTGATCCTTGTTTGCATTAGGGGTGCAAGTTTGGCCCTGGCGGCCCTGACCCGCCCTAAGCCTAATAGGGCTTGGGTTAAAGATTTTTGCCCTAAGGGCATTTAGGGCCAAGGGCGGGTCTGGGATTACTCTCTAGCCCACCCAGCCCATCCCGGCCCGTCCTTGATTCTGGCCCTGATCTAGGCCTTGATTCTGGCCCTGATCTTGGCCTTGATCTAAGCCCATGATTTTGGCCCAAATCCTTACCCTAATTTGAGTCTGGACCCTCCACTCATATGAAGACGAATTAATTCTAATACACATGGGTGAATACTTGAAGTGTCAAATTTTAAAAATATGATCATGTTTTGTAGAAAATTAATAAAAATAAATTATATTCTTATTACCAATGTAGTAACCATCCATTTGATTTTGGCCCAATTCTGACCCTAATTTTGGCTCTAGTCTTAATGTTAGTTTGACCTTGATCATGTACTAGATTTTTACCTCAATCTTCATATTAACACTGATATAACAATAAGTCTCAACTTTGACCTTCAGTCATTTTGATCATATTAGATTATAAGTTCACTTTTTATATTATTTTTAAGGTAATTTTTTTTTCTTCAAACTAAATCACTTTTAGTTCAAAAAAACATTGATTTTCTTTTTTCTGGATTTAAGCGAGATAATATATTATAAATAATAAAAAACTAGTATATAGAGAATTAATATCTAACAAATCTACTTCCCAACTTCTCATCATGAATATTGGCCTCTTTCTTTTGCCTCCAATTTGATATTTCAAAAAAAAAAAAAAAAAAAAAAAAAAACTAAAATATCATTTTCTTTAACTACAAAAAAAATATCAATACTAAATTATCATTGATTTACTTGTTAATAGGTTTTGAAAAATGGATTTTTTTTTTATTGCATAAGAATATCAATGGGAGAGGTTTTCAATATCTATCATCAAAGCAATGGGAGATTTTCAAAGCTCAATATAGAATTATAGAGTATAAATTAATTTAGGATAAATATCACTTACCTCCCTTCTTAGCTAGACAAATAGCACTTACACCCCCTCTTACTTAGATAATGTCACTTACCTCCCCTCTTACTTAGCAAATACATCAAATACCTCCCATCTGTTAATTTTATCGGTTAAATTTAACTTTTACAATTAAATATTTTTCTAAAACCCTAAACTACCCTTGGTTAAAAATACTTTTTTTAGTTTAAACCATAAATTATTGCAATCACCCTAACAGTTAAAATACTAAATTACCCTCAATTAAAATAATTGTTAAGAAACCAAAACACCATAGTTAAAATTGAAATTATCTTTAATTATTAAAAGTCCAACATACCCTTTCGATAATTCAGTATTGAAATTGCATTTTAATATCAAGTGTTTTTTTAGTTGTTTAATGAAATAAAAAAAAATAAAAATAAAAAAGTATGTTGGGGTTTTAATAATTAAAAATAATTTGGGTTCTAAGTATGGTATTTTGGTTTTTAACAATTATTTTAATTGAGGATAATTTAGTTTTTTAACTGCTATAGTGATTACGATAATTTAGTGTTTGAACTAAAAAAATATTTTTAGCCAAGGGTAATTTGGGGTTTTAGAAAATTATTTAACGATAAAAGTTAAATTTAACCGAAAAAGTTAACAAAGGGGAGGTGTTTGATATATTTGTTGGATAAGAGGAGAGGTACGCGATATTATCTAAGTAAGAGGGGGTGTAAATGCTATTTGTGCAGCTAAGAGGGGAGGTAAATGATATTTACCCATTAATTTATGTTTAGAGCAACACTATCAACTTATTGACATTTTATCATTTTGTAGAAGCTTGAATTATCTTATATTTTTATGAATTTTATTTTTAGTTTACTCATGATACTTTTATGTATTATTATTATTATTATTCTTATTAATTTTTTTTTTATAAATTTACATTTGATATCTTAAGTTTAAGGATAAGACCAATTAAGGCTAGGGATAAGGCCAATCAGGGTTAGGGCCAAGATAAGGTCAATCAGGGCCAGAGACAGGCTAACCCATCCTGACCCGACCCAATTAAGGGCAATTAGGGCGGGAATGGGCTCGACTTGACCCTGTAGGGCTTAGAGATAGGGATAATAATTATTGGCCCTGAACTAGAGTTACAGTTGGGAATGAGCTCGATTATAACATATAGGGCTGGGCTTGGGATTGCAAAAACCCGGCCCAATTGCAGCCCTAATTTGCATTAAAATCACCCAAAAGAACCCACAACATTGTGAATTAAGTGCTAAGATGGCGGTTAGCAAATCACAAGGCTTCAAATTCAATTTATTTGCTAGAACACAATCTATTAATGCCCCGGCGTTTTCTAGATTGATTATCCTCCGGATCCATGTTCCACCCTGCAATTTCATCATTGGGAAGATGGGGAAAGGCTTCAAATTCAATTTATTTGCCAGAACACAATCTATTAATGCCAATTGTTCGTTTTCTAGATCGATTATTCGGGCCAGCTTGCACGCACCACGATTTACTTCTTCAGGGGGAGCTTTATATTTAATGCCTCCGAGTGGGTGCGAACCCAAGATCTCTCCTAGAAAAATTGGGTTTTTAACCACTTTAACATACTACCTTTGGCAAGTGATTTTATATTTCTTTTTCTTTCATATGATATCAGGTGCGGTCTTCACACATGGTTATTTATTTATTTATTTATTTTTATCTTTTTTATCTTAAAGTGTTTTCTTCATGGTTCGTTGTGTCGGCGATATATCGCCGACACAAGGCGAAAAATCGCTATGTCACTGGGGGGCGACACGACACCCCCCAGCGACACCGATATTGCAAGAAGTCGACAATATATCGCCTACTTCTCGCGATAAAATGGGGAAATTCGGGCGAATTTCGCCCGAATTTCCATTCGATTTCTTTGCATTTTCTCTCTCTTCTCTCTCTTCTCCAGAGCTTCTCTCTCTCATTTTTTGCATGTTTCACCATATTTTCGTCCGATCTTCGACATTTACGAGTACATCTTGCTTCCTTGTTGCCGGATATCACGTTGTTTCTGTCGATCAGTAGCCGTTTTGCACAGATTTGGGAGTTTCTTCGTCAAACAGGTAACCATTCTTCTCCAAGTAATTTTTCACAAAATGCATGCTATATGATGTTGGATGATTTTGAAATTAATATATGTTGAATACCATGTGCCGATCTACGATTTCACGGAGTCGGAATTTTTTTCCGCAAAGTATTTTATTTTTTTATTTTTGTGAGTAAAAAATGATATTTTGATTATCTTGTATGATTACTTTTTAAGTGATACAGTGGTTGTATGATGATAGAAAAAACATATGTGAAACTCCGTGAGCCGATCTACGGACTCACGGAGTCGAAATATTTTTTGACCCAAAAATTAATTATTTTATTTTTCAAAAAATATTAAAATATTAATATCAATATCAATAATTATGAAAAATGGAAAAATTAGGGGGAAATGGGGGGAAATGTTTTGAAAATTATGGAATAATTATGTAAGTATTTTATTAGTGTATAAACAATTATATGATTGTTTATTAGTGTATAAACAATTATAATGATGTTGTTAATTGTTATTTGTTAATGTTATTTGAATGCAACAGTCATGATGTCTGCTGGTGGGAGTCAGAAGGGAACTGGGTCTTCCCAGGGTGGACGGGGACAAGGACAGGGACAGGGACAGGGACAGGGATAGGGACAACCTGAGAGATCAGCAGTAGGAGGGAGGACTGACCCAGCATGGCAATATTGTACGGCTATTGATGGAGACAAAAATAAAACAGAGTGTAATTTTTGTCACAAAAGAATATACTCAGGTGGCATCAGTAAGTTCAAGGGTCACATCACTGGGAGTTCAAAGGATGTGACTACATGCACAGAGGCCCATCCAGATGTAATCAAGTTACTCAGGGATCTACAAAAACAGAAGGGGAAGAAGAAAGATGATCGGAGGAAAGTCAACAGAGCACTAGATGATGCAGTGCGGGGTCCGTCATCATATGTGGATGATTCAGATGATGATAGGGATGTTGATCCTGTTGATGTGGACAGAGATCAGGAGGAGAGGGATATGCAGCGGGCCATGGCAGAGAGCAAACGATTGCACCATCAGGAGCAGGATATGGCCAGAGCTAGAGCTACAGGAGCTAGTCCCTCTAGGCCTACGGGGGCTAGACCTTCGATTCCGGGGGGAGGGGTGGTGTATTTGGCATGTTTGGCAGATCACAGAGTCAGCGGGCCCCTCATACATCAGGTTCAGACCGTTCAGTGCCACTGCCACGGCAACCATTTGATTATCCACGCCATCAAGACCCGATCATGGAGCAGGATCTTGATACATTCAGGAGAAAAGGGGCCAAGCAGCCCAAGATATCTGGTGCATGGAAAGGTATGGCAAAGAAGGTAAAGAAAGCAATGTCAAAGTGGATTTATTACAATCACATCCCAGCAAACACAACACAGGGTCCATACTATACGAATATGATTGATACTATTGCAGCGGCAGGCCCTGGATATGATGGTCCCAACCCTACAGAGTTGATGACCACCCTCCTTCAAGAGGAGAAGCATGAGCTACAGGAGTATATTGATAGTATGAAACCCTTTTGGGATACTTATGGATGCACCATCATGTCTGATGGATGGACCGGCCCGACAAGAAAGTCCATCATCAACTTCATGGTATACTGTGATTGGAGAACTGTCTTCTTGAAATCAGTGGATGCTACTGGTCATATGAAAGACCACAGATATATCATGGGTCTCCTGCAGGATGTGATCGAGGAGGTGGATAGGAAAAATGTGGTGCAGATTGTCACTGACAATGGCTCCAACTATAAGAAGGCCGGTGAAGTGTTGATGGCTTCACCTGATTATAACCTTTTGTGGACACCTTGTGCTGCACATTCAATTGACCTAATGTTGAAGGACATTGGAAAAATCAGCATTGTCCACAACACCGTTGAGAGTGCAAGACAGGTAACCAACTTCATCTACAATCATAACGTTGCTTTGGCAATGATGAGGAGATCATGTGGAGGTGAGTTGGTGCGACCTGGTCCGATACGATTTGCGACAAATTTCGTCGCCTTGAGCAGCATGCAAGATAAGAAGTCGGGCCTCAGGTCCATGTTTGCATCGCAGGAGTGGTTTGATTGGGCTGGATCCAAGTAAGATAACTATCTACTATTTCATTTTATAAATTATTATATTTATATTATGAGTTTATGATTATCTTATATGATATCTATTGTCTATTG
The DNA here is from genome assembly GCF_041222555.1 of Hakea prostrata. Classification (NCBI taxonomy): domain Eukaryota; kingdom Viridiplantae; phylum Streptophyta; class Magnoliopsida; order Proteales; family Proteaceae; genus Hakea; species Hakea prostrata. The sequence goes on from NC_142600.1 coordinate 32,165,126, forward strand.
ACTTAATGAGTTTGTGATAATTCAGCACGACCAATGGGCGTGCCGCACAGTACACAATATCATCTGATGATTTCTAAAGATGTGTTACTGTGGTGTTGCAGACTATAGATCCTATAGTAAAGGTCTTGCGTATGGTGGACTCTTCCTTGAGGGGACCCACTATGCCCCACTTGTATGCATCCCTTGAGCGTATGAAGGATGCTATAAAGGCAGCAAACCCTAGAGGACATCGGGCTTTCTTAGATATTGTCGATGCACGATGGACAGCTCATCTGATGCATCCTCTGCATAGGGCTGGTAAGTAAATATTCTGGGTTGTTGATTTGTAGTTGTAGACTTGTGGGCTTGTAGCATTGTAGGTATTGGTAGTTGGTACTAATTTTAAGCTTTTTAATTATGCAGCATATTTTCTAAACCCTAAGTATCAATATAGTCAACATTTAGGGTTGGACACAAACCTATTGGATGCCCTGCTACAGGTGATAACGAAGTTGGAGCCAGATGAGATGCTCCAATCATTTTTCCACAATGAGGTGAGACATTGGGAATTTCAAATGATTAGTGAGTTGTATTTATTGTTTAAATAATTTAGATAACCAATCAATACTAATGATTGTATTATTGCAGATCAAATTGTTTAGGGATGCATTTGGGTCTTTTAGTGGAGCTCTTCTGCTTGTGCGGGCGCGAGAGAAACCAGTGATCCAGGTTAGATACTTATATAGTTAGATCCTTAGATGCATAAATGTTTTGAGTCTTTTGACCTTTGAGTTTCTAACTTAATGTTTTTGTGATAATGCAGCTGAATGATGGTATCTCTATGGCAACAGTGCATCAAACTTGCGAAGGTTGGCAATCAGGATCTTGTCTCAGACTTGCTCTGCCTCTGGATGTGAGAGGAATTGGAGTACATTCAGCATGATCCACTCCAAGAGGAGGAACCGGTTGGGAAGCCAACGTCTAAATGACCTCGTATTTATTCACTATAATATGAGGTTGAAGCTGCAATATGCCAGGGAGCAGGCTCTGAATGATAGGCAATACATCAATCTCGATGATATATTTGATGTGGCCGAAGATGAGCAAGATCCCCTCACTCAGTGGATGTTGGACAAGGGTGAGCCAGTATTGGACCAACCTAGAGGGAGGCCTGATCCATAACTAGCTCAAGCTACAGGGGTTAATGTGGATGAGTATATGGCCACTCAAGAGGGTCAGGCACATGCAGAGGCAGCTGCAACTGCTGATGAGGATTGGATGATGGCACCAGGCACGGAGGAGCGGCAGGACGACGATCCCGATGACACACTCCCGCCTAGTCAGATTGGTCAAGATGATGATGATGGTGGTGGTGGTGGTGGTAGTGGTAGTGGTGGTGGTGGTGGAGGCATTGGAGAGCGTCTACATGTTCCATTACTAGAGACACAACAGCAGCCCCACCCAGATACACTGGGGAGAGTCATTTTGATCATGCCAATCAGGATTATGATTATGGTGGTGATTATCAGCGTGGTCATCAATATCCTGATACGAGGCCGAGCCACCATCAGAGGGGGGCTGGCCATGACGGCCAGCAACAGCACGGAGGTGGTTATGATTACGGTAATCCTTGGGATGCAGCGATTGCGTCAATGAGGTCCATGAGCTTGGATGAGTCTGTAGACTCCACAACAGGTTATTGGCCTACAGGTAATTATGGTGTTCCTCTCCCTCCTTCACATGGATAGTATGATATGGAAATTAATAACCCCTCTAGTTCTTCGTATCATGGGAGCTATGGTATCCCCTCTAGTTCTTCGTATCATGGGAGCTATGGTGTCCCTCTCCCTCCTTCATAATCAGAGTCATTCGTACCAACAAGGGCAATTGATGGCATGCGGAACGTTCCTTAGCCCTATTCTCACTTCCCTCAAATTGGAGTTCTCATGGCGGCGGAAGATGACCGCTATAGAACTGCAGTTAATGATTACTTAGACAATTTTCAATATCGTATGAGATGTGATGAGTATGTGAATTTGTTGGGGGGGGCATCATTGGAGACAGTCTGAGTCACAGGAGTTCGATCCACCTAGGCACAATAGTTGGTACTGAGAGTTCCAGATTTTATATGGTTGGATGACTCTATGTATTTCAGTATTTGTACAATGAATTGTAGACTCTATATGATTTGTAGACTTTATATGATTTGGTTTTTATGAGTTTTTAAATTTTTAGTTTCGGGGCTTTCGTCCGCGTACAGTAGGACATGGGTCGATTAAGAACATTAGTTTAGGTAATGTTTTAGGTCAAAATAACACCCCCAATGTGTTTATTGGTCTCAAATTAGGCTACACATCAAATTTCAGGTCAAAATGACCTAAAATACCCATCGAAACAAGGGTTCGATTTTTCATCGAACCCCTACCAAAAGTCGGTCGACTTTTGGCGATATGTCGCCGTGTCGCTAAGGTCCGACACGGCGACATAGGTCGACATATCGAACCTTGGTTTTCTTGAAATCGGTGCTCTTGAAATCCGTGCATGTCTTTATCTAAGGGTTTTTTTTTTTTTTTTTTGGTGTGTTTTCTTTACATCCGTGCATGTCTTTATCTAAGGTTGATTTCATATTTCCTTTTCTTTCATTCCATGCACATTTATTTTATTTTATTTTATTTTGAAATCTGTGCAGGTCTTTATCTAAGGTTGATTTTATATTTCCTTTTCTTTCATATGCTATCAGTGCGGTCATTTGGACATGTGTGTTTTTCTTTTTCCTTTTTGTGGTCTTAAAGTGTTTTCTTGAAATCCGTGCATGTCTTTATCTCTTTCTAGAAACACCTATTATTGAATTTTAAGACAATTTTTCTCTGCCTTTTTCGTAAAGCTTCTTGAAGTGTTTTTTCTGGAAGGTTTCTAGAAGACTTGTACTCTGCTTTCTTTAAAGTGGTTTTTCTTTGGTTTTACGGTGAGATATTCTGCTTTTTCTAGTTTTTCATGGGGAAGAGCAATGCATGGCTCAGCTCCTAGTCAGTCTATGCTTGCTTAATCAAAATTCGTACAGTCTTTTTTATTTTTAATAACATCTTGAGTCATTTTTTGCAACTAAGGATTCTGTATATGGCAAATCAGTTCATAATGGTCACAAGGGTGTTTGACGAGCTTAGCTTGGGATTTGATTTGGCTAAAGATAAGGACTTGGGTCCCTAGGGCCACCCTCCAAAACCGATTTGGTAGGTAATGTGAAAACTAAGTAAAACTATATTCTCCGTTAATTAATCAAACCATCAATACCAGTATATATAGGTACATGACTATAGATAGAGTACATAACAATACGTGCTTATACGTGTCTAACTCTCCTTAATTAGCTCTAATATCCCCCCTCAAACACGGCCACCATTGAAGGCTAAGTTTGTGACAGAGAGCTAGAAATTCTTGCATAGGCAATCAAATAGCAAAAATGTCGGCCAACTGCCAAGAGAAAGAAACATAATGTGCGATCAAATGCCCGAGAGCTACTTTCTCTCTCACAAAATGATACTCTTTTCTCAGGTGAACACAAACTGATACTCCCAACTCAATGTTTGGAATAGGTGTGGAAAACAAGATTCACAGTCATCCATGGGGCCCCCACATTATTACAGTAACGAATAATGGGCCTGGGCTGAGAAATCCCCAAATCTCGGAGAAGAAAACTGATCCAACTGATTTCAGTCATTGCCTAATATTTGCCCCCGTACTGGACCAAGAGACCGTGAATTGTTTCTTGGACCCTCGACAAATGCAATTGGAACTGAAAAATGTACAAAAACCTGTGCTGGAGCAGCGAGTGTAGGGACACCTTACCCAATCCTCAACCGAAAAATCATATAACTGTAAGGAACTGTGTCGCCAAATAAGAGTTCCAAAATCTAAGGTGGTGAGGTGCCGCTGATATACCAAAAAAATGCACTTCACAAGATCATAATCTGCCACTGTAGGTGAGTGCATCCGCTGACATATACTATTGACTGCATAAGCCAAGTCGGGTCTCATCACGGTTAAGTATTGAGGACCCCAACCAGGCTACAAAAGTAAGTAACATCTAGCTATGGATCAGATGGACCTAGCTATGGATGTGCTCATGAGCTTGACAGTGTCCATACCAGCCCATTTCAATAAGTCCAAAGCATACTTGTGTCGTTTTAAGAACAAACCAGAAGGGGTACGTATGTAGCACTTCAATCCCTAAAAAGTAATGAATGGGCCCAAAATGTAAGAGACAAACATGATTCGAATGCAAAGAATCTACAAACCCAGGGGGATGCGACATGTAGGCTGGGGTCTTCAAAACGCATGTAAAAAAGCGTTATTCACGTCCAAATTGTTTAATGGACCAGCCCAAAGCGGTAGCAATGCTAATAACAGGTCGGATAGATCCAAGTTTAACAACTGGGCTGAAAGTTTCAAAATAAGCAACGCCCTCATGCTAAGCATAACCACGATCAACCAGCCTAGCTTTTAACCGCTCCAAAGACCGATCGGATCAATATTTAGTCTTAAAGATCCACCAACAGACTCAACTAAAGTCATTATTGGCCAAACAAGATGACGATTATTAACCCAACCAAATACATTAAGGGCAAGAACTATGAGGGTAAAATATTTCAAGGATCCACTTTCCTTGAAGCACAAATTCCAAAAAAACCTCTTGGGGCTGGAAAAGCATCATAGTGGGAAGGGATAAATTAAAAAGGGGGCTACTAATGAGAATTGAAAATGGTTTATCAACGAGGATATATATTGACCATTGGATTCCACACATTAATTCTCATTACCCGTCCAGAACCCCACATCTTCCAGGCCCATTACTTGTCAATGAATTAATTGACTGGTCAAATAGAAGTTGGAAAATCACTCTATTAGACTCACTCTTTAATCAAGAGGAAAAAAACGCTATTCTCACAATCCAAATTATGACAATAGATAAGGAGGACCATAGGGTGTGGGTTTTTTCAAAAAATGGTATATTCCAAGTCAAAATAGCATATTATAGTATTCAAAATACCATCACTGATATGAGTAATTCAAACTCTTCATCCTCAAGCATAAACTGGGGTGGAATTTGGAAAATTAAAACTTCACCCAAAATTATAAACTTCTTGTGAAAAGTTGTGCATAAGGGAATAGCTACGCAACAAACTTTATTTGAAAGAAATAGTAGCTTGACACCTATGTGTTTATTATGTACATCACAAGCAGAAAGTGTAATACATGCTTTATTTCGCTATGACCATGCAAAAGCTTGTTTTAGGGCCTCTTAGCTAAGGATTTGATACATCTGAATTTTTGGGAAGTTGTATGCATGATTGGTTAGATTTTTTTGGACTAAAAATTCAATGAATGCGATCAAAGCGATGTTGTTTATACTATTAGTAGCCTCTTGTATTGGGTTATATGGAATGACCAAAATGAAATGTTATTCAATGGAAAAAAAGTCTCCCTTACTCGCTCTATTAATTGGATGCACAAGTTAATAAATGAAGTAGCATGGCTTCAGGAAAATGCAAGCAATCAAGAGTTAGTTGTGGTGCAGCCCATGTACTCGGACTTTGCAAATGTGTCAGATGAGGAAGTTAGTCCTCCTTGAACTAGTTTCAAAGTCTTCTCGGATGCTTCTTGGGATAGCTCTTCACAACAAACGGGTAGAAGCTGCATTATTTGGAGCCATATGGGCCAAATTATTTGGGCAAAAACCTTTCATTGTTTTGGTTTGTCAGCAATTGTAATAGAGCTTGAAGCTCTTAAAGCCTGTTTGGTTACATGAATCTAGGGATTTGAAATGAAATGAGATTTCAAATCTATTGATTCATGGTTCAAAAATTTAACCTTTGGTTACTTGAATCTGATGAAATGAAATTTGTAGATTCATCCTGAAAACTGTTTGGTTACTTGAATCTGTGGAATGAAATCTATGGATTCACCCTGAAAAACTGTTTGGTTAATTATCCTAAATCTATGGATTTGAAACCTATAGATTCATCTTGAAAATTTGTTTGGTTATTTGAATCCATGGATTTCAGAATTTGACTTTGTTAATTTGGTATATTTTATATATGAAAATATAAAACTTTCAAATAATAAATATGTATCCACTTATAGATAGTCGATGTGACCTCACTCTATGTAAAAGGCTTCCAAGTTTATTGGTGCCCCCATCAATTACTGGGCATTGCATAGGATTTAAGAGGATGGAAATCCATGGAAAAGGGGACCAAATCCCTTTCTATATGTCTTATGCTACCTGAAGAGTTGGGAATGTTTTTGGTGTGTTTCAGACATCATTAATGTTGTGTAAAAATAAAAAATAATCGAACCTAACGAAGTGTTGAATTACAGAATCAGCTATTAATCAAAAAACCCAAAGCAAGGAAAATAATTTACATGTTCAAATGAATGACCTAGAAGAAAGACAATCAAATTTGAAATTTTACTGCAACTTTCATTCATCTCTAGTAGCAAGGTAAATGTTAATTGTTTTTCAATGTGCTCTCGAGTTTTGGAATGTTTTTTCAATAAATTTTTAGATTTTGTGACTTCAAAGCCCAAAATTTTAAATTCTGGAGTGCAACCCCTTATTTGAAATTTGGTGTCTTGCTGCAGTTGTCGCAAAAATCCTTGTTATTGCATTCATTTCTCTATAGCAGTGTGTAATCTTCAACCAAAAACCCTCAAAAAATAATTTAATTAGCTACTACCATCTTTAACGTATAATTCAAGAGAAGATATGCTTGAGTCAAAATCACAACTGCAACTGAATCAAACTAAATCAAGAGGGGGGGGGGGTTGGTTAATGGTTATCTTTATAATTTCTATCCCTTCAAAGGGTTATCTTACTATAATTGGGGAGGTATGCTTGAGTCAAAATCACAACTGCAACTGAATAAAACTAAATCAAGGGGAGGGGGAGGGGGAGGGGGAGGGTTTGGCTGGTTAATGGTTATCTTTATAATTTCTATCCTTCGAGAAGTTATTTTACTATAACTGTTATTTTACTATAACTGCGGTTTACCACATAGGGTGAATCAAACTAGTTGGGTTTCAATATAAATAGAAATTAATGCAGTTTGAAACTATTTGTGCTTATCTCCGTTGGGCAAAGAGGGTAAAGTATTTAATGTCCACAAGGCTTGCATATGCTGATGGCTATTAGAGGAAAATGTTACCCCTAAAAACAAAACAAAAAGAAAAGGGCTATAAGAGGAAAGAGGAAGGAAAGTCAACATTGAAAAAGAAACTCTGTCAATGGTCATTAATCCAATTTATCAGTCATGAAGCTCAATAACATTTCATGCAATACGGAATCAGCAAATACAAAACCAATGAGGAGAATTTGGCAAATACACAATGACCATTCCCGCAAACACTCAAAACTGACACCAATAATTTTTACTGAAGCCAGGGTTGAACAGCAAGAATGATGAAAAGAGACTCAAGAACCTTCTTAGGGGAAGTCTATAGTGAAATTCAATTCCTGATGGTCAATACGATTTGTGGAGTCCCAGCATGGTTTCTCCCTTTCCTCCATTCTTTTTTTTTTGCAGCCTCCCTTGCTTTAAGGGCAGCTTCCTCCTCTTTAGAGATGACCTTTGGCTTCGCATCTTCCCTTTTCCTCTTCACTACCATTGATGATGGAGCACCCTTAACAGATCTCATTGGATTTGGAGATGCTGCTGCAACCCTCCCTGGTGGAGGCCCACTTTGATGTTTACTGGCACCTTTATCTTCTGCAATAGGTGTATCCACCGAAGATGTTGATGGTTTCAATGAAATGGGTTCTTTCTCTTTGGATTCCAAGGGAACTTGAAATGTGCTAAACGCCTCTTCCTGCATAATCCACTTGCCTGTACCCAAAAACAAGTAAACGAAATACCATAAGCTAATAAAATCAACCATATAACAATCAGGACATTTCAGGAACCAAAATGAAGGAAAATGTCCTTACCTAAAACACTGGAATAGAATAAGCCTAAATTTGGATCACAGTGATAACCGCTGGCTTTATCATAGTAATAACCTGAGGCACTATCATAATCCCACTCTATGACATTTTTTTGTATATTGGATGAGTTGGATATAAAGTAACAAGCCCATAGGCTTACATTAAAGGTGACTGCCTGGAAACCTCATTGCTCATGACTTAATCTAGTTGATGGCCAGCTTCAATTAGTCTTAATTTTTTTTTTTGACTAATAATGGAACTAAACAACAAGCATCTGTCTTGATTAGTTTTCCACTTTTCTTACTTCAAATCTGATTTCTATTCCTCTGTAAACACTGGCTCTCAAAACTAATAAATCACTTGTTTGCCTAGAACATAAAAATCTGCAACACCATACATGGCCTCAGGCTTGGCCTTTATGCTCAACCTAGCCTGATGAGCAGCAGGTTGGTAAAGTAAGTCAAGACTCATCAAGAATCTTGAATAAGTCCTAAGACTTTAGGATGAGGTGTAACCGATGAGTACACAGGTCAAAGTCAAGCATGATGCTACCTACTAACACTCCTAATGAAGACCAGATTTTGTTGACGTGCTGATAGTGATGTGTGCAATGAAGAATCCTTCATGTGTGCATATGCGGGGGCATAAGAAAGCATCTTCAGGGTAAGCTAATACTATACATAAGAAGTACCTGCAGATCTATGGGAACAAAATAGTGTACAAAATGCAGTAAAAACATATTTATAATGCTACGTTTGAGTTTGATGATAAATACTAATATTGGTCTTTCAAAATTAGCCAAGACTCTCAGTTGTGCTGTTGATATGGAGAGTTTATGATCAGACCGGGTTCATACCTGGTCCGACCCTCGACCCCGGTCGAGACGGAGAAAACCGAATCGCTCTCGAGCGAACCGGATCCAGAAGATGGCTTGCTGAAGAAGAAAGCTTATTCGGCTGCAAGCGTGCCCTAATCTTACTTATGGATTAGGGTAATCACTCTAATGATGGCAGACTCAAACTGGCGGCTACGGATAATCATTATCGAAGGGATAACCATCGCATAACCTAAAGGTTATCTCAGGAGTCCTCTACTAGCCCAAACTAGTAGAAGTCTATCGCTCAACGGATCTAACTGATAAGATCCAACGACTACCCAAAGAAGGCTCAAGTGCATCCAACGAAGGAGATTCGAAGGTACACTCTATATAAACCTCACTACCATACAAGGTGAGGGACGGATCAATCGATCAAAAAGAATACTATTTGAGACTCAAGTTCAGATACATACTGATAGACCTAAACTATCAGCGATCTGCTATCTAGATCACCTTTCCCAGTTCTTCATTCCTTAGCTCTGTGCTTCTAGCAGAGCCGTTTGTGATTAAGTTCATCAACTGACTTAGCCTTCGGAGGTGGACTCCCGACCCCAGCGGTCGGGCCACATCTGACGCTTTCGTTTTGCAGGACATCACGTGGAGATCCAAGGGCTGATTTTGGACGCATCATTTGGCGCCGTCTGTGGGAAACGACTTGAAAAGCCATGGTGACTAGATCAGCAGCCGCAACAGCCGCTGCACAACGCAATTTCGGTGTTCAAGATACTGGAGTGAATAATTCGGATATTCCTCAGGAAAGCCAAAATCCTATCGAGGTGGATGGTGGCCAGGGAGGACGTAATCCTCCTCCTGATACAATCCAAGATCAATTGGATCAGGTAAAGATTCAACTCTTGGAGGTGAGCCAAGCACTCCGCATGCTCACCAGACGAGTGGTTTTACCACAAGAGCCTGATCAACGCGATTCAGGGAGATGTGCATTGCCACGTGACCAGAGACTGGCTGAAGACCGGAATGTTGATCAGAATTTCCGTGAAGGAGACCGAGGACTTCGGAGGATCGATGATCAACCAGGAGAGACGATTGGTTCGACAGACCGCAAGAGAGTACAATTGATTCAAACACAAGGTTGGATACAGGGGTAAGAACTCACTCACCCACTGTCAGAAGAACCGTTCGTGATGATCGAGCAGTTCGTGACGAGAGGAATGCTCGGGAAGGACGGGTTGTTCGTGATGATCGAGTAGCACGGGATGATCGTGTTAATCGTGGTCGTGATCATATTGCTGAAGATCACCCGACCTAGATTGGTCAAGAATTGGCCAACATCAATGAGAAATTAGGGCAGTTGGCTAAGGAAAGAATAACTGAGGATATTTACTCAGTCATTCGGAAGACTCCTTTTGCTGAGCCAATTGCGGGATATCGGTTTCCCCATAACTTCCGTTTGCCTACCTTCTCAACATTCGATGGCTCCGAAGATCCAACTGCTCACATCGGCTATTACCAACAGACCAAAGAAGGGGGAAATATTACAGCTATATCTAGCGACGTCCCTTTCGGCGGTCAGTGCAGTACTTGTTCGGGAGAAAGATAAGAAACAGTGGCCGATTTACTATGTAAGCCACGTGTTGCTAGATGCGGAGACCAGATATTCGCAGATTGAGAGGCAGGCTCTGGCTCTCATGATGGCCACCAGGAAGCTAAGGCCATATTTTCAAGCTCATCCAATAGAGGTATTTACAACTTTTCCTCTTAGTAAAGTTCTTAACAAACCTGATTTGTCTGGAAGGATGGTATCCTGGTCGGTTGAGCTCAGCGAGTTCCAAGTGAGCTTTAAGCCCAGAACTGCAATCAAAGCTCAGGCATTAGCCAACTTTGTAGTAGAAACTACTGCACCAGTGGAGCCCACCATTGAGGATCCCATTATATCAACCACTTGGGAGGTATATGTGGATGGTTCGAGTAATAAAGATGGAGCAGGTGCTGGAACTCTATTAAAAAGTCCAGCAGGATTTATTATTCGATATGCTTTGCGATTCGCATTTGATGCAAGTAATAACGAAGCGGAATATGAGGCCCTGATAGCAGGACTTCGGTTGTCAAAAGCATTAGCTATTGCAGATGTTACTATTTATAGTGACTCTCAGCTTATAGTCAACCAAGTCCAAGGGGAGTATGGCATTAAAGAACCACGCTTGCAAAAATATTGGGAGATAGTGCAGGCATTTCAAAACCAATTTCGGAATTTGAAGATATCTCAGATTTCGAGGAATGAAAATTCAGTGGCAGATGAGCTATCCCGACTAGCGAATGCCAAGGAAAAGAATCTAGACCCTTCGGTCTACATTGAAGAAATAACTTTTCCAAGTTATCATGAGAAAGAAATTTCTTATATTGAAGCAGAATGTTGCTGGATGGATCCAATAATCGAGTATCTAAGGGATGACAAATTACCCGAGGATCCAGTAAAGGCAAGGTTGATTAAGATTCGATCAGCTAGATTTGTCATTCAGAATGGGAGACTATACAAAAGATCTTATGTTGGACCCCTTATGAGATGTATAGGCCCCGAAGGAGCAAAATCAGCTTTGGCTGAAGTTCATGAAGGAATTTGTGGAGCTCACATGGGTGGCCGAGCCCTGGCCCACAAAATTCTAAGACTAGGGTTATATTGGCCTAAGATCCAAGAGGCTGCTATGGACTACGTTTTTCGATGTGGTAACTGTCAAATTCATGCTACGGTATCGAAGCGCCCGGCGGAAACTATGACTTCAATTCTAAATCCCATTCCCTTTGCAATGTGGGGAATTGATATCATGGGCAAATTCACCAAGGCATCAAAGCGGACGGGAATATCCGATAGTAGCAATTGATTACTTCACAAAATGGGTAGAAGCCGATTACCTGGCGACAATTACTGAGAAAAAAGTGGAGAAATTTGTGCTTGAATCAATCATATATCGCTTTGGGATTCCAAAGATTATTGTCACTCGACCATGGTACTCGGTTCGACCGTCCACAATTTGAGCAATTCTGTGGAACATATATGATCGAGCATCGTATGACCTCAGTGGCATACCCCCAAAGCAATGGCTAGGTAGAGGTTACTAACCGAATGCTACTGAAAGGAATAAAAAGAAGACTCGAAGCTGACAAAGCTTCTTGGGTCGAAGAACTACATAATGTATTGTGGGCTTATAGAACTACGGTTCGAACACCCACAGGAAAAACTCCATTCAGGTTGGCATATGGATCTGAAGCATTGGCACCAGTGGAGATAATGGCGGGGACATTACGGGATCGTGAGTTCAAGGAAAAAGCAAATGAACAAGGACTGCTTGATAGTCTTGATTTGTTGGACGAAGTTCGGGCAAAGGCAATAGCACGAACTCAACATTATCAAAGAAGGATAGCGTCTCATTATAATACTCGAGTGAAGAATCGTCGGTACTTAGCCGGAGATTTGGTGTTGAGAAACACCCTAGCTTTCGACCCGCGTCACCAAAGAAAGTTGGACCCTTCCTGGGAAGGACCTTATATGGTTGTGAAATCGGTCGGTTCAAGAGCTTACAGGCTGAAGAACATCAATTCCCAGAAAGAGTTGGATCGTTCGTGGAATGCTAGGCATCTCAAAAGTTTTATCCTTGAGGATGATTTCAATTTTGTTCGCGATGTAATCATTTCAACTCAATCAATGCAATTTTTGGCTTTCAACAAACTATCTTTTGATTGGGGGGCATCATACACCACATTCAAGAACAAGATCCAACTATAAGGCATCGGATGAAAATTCGTATGGGTCCTTCAACACTTATACACTTATGGAAATTTTTCGAACTTTCTTAAGTCGGGGCATCGGATGAAAATCCGAGTGAGTTCCTTTTGCAAGGCGTCGGTTTGAAACCCGAGTGAGTTCCTTCGAGACTTATTGAATTTTCGAATTATCCTTAAGTAAAGGCATCGGTTTAAAACCCGAGTGAGTTCCTTCTCAGACTTATTGTATTTCTCCGGAAATCCTTAAGTAAAGGCATCGGTTTACAACCCGAGTGAGTTCCTTCTCAGACTTATTGTATTTCTCTGGAAATCCTTAAGTAAAGGCATTGTTTCAGACAACTAAGACCTAATACAACGGCGATTCAAGTGGCTAGCAAAGTTCAAGATAAAGTAATTTCTTATTTCTTCAAAAGATCCAAAGAGGCCAGTATCAAAACAATTACAAGAGCTGGATACAATCTTCGATCAAAGAAGAAAGTCATTATAGGTGACTGTTAACAAGTTATACAAGATCAACGCGACTTTGCTAGAACAAACATATGAGTCAACCATTGGTGGGGATTCAAGGAAAAGAAGAGAAGAAATGAGGATTACAAAAATATTTCGGTATGCATAAAATCCTCCGCAATTTCATACTCTTTATCCAACTTTGTCCAGGAGAAGAATGGTCCTCGACCAAACTCGCATTCAAGACAAGCTCGTCATAATTGACTTCTTCCAGGGGAGAATAAATAGGAGAATCTTCCAGATATTGCATAATATTTGGATCGGAAGGTGGAGGATCAATCTTATCCTTGGTCCAGTCGGGAGGAGGAATATCCAGGTCGGTAAATACTTCAGGATGGCAAACAACACTGTAGGGAGTCGTATCAAAATGAGGATCCTTCCTTAAAATTGATTCCCATACTTCGTTCTCACCATCCCGGTACGCCTGCAAGTTATAAGCATTCAACATATCAACAATGGGCTTACTGTGTAAATACTTGTAGATGCAGGCTCTGCGAACATCAGTTGGAAGGGATTCGGGCAAAGGAACGACAGCTTGCCTTTCGGTAACGTTTCAGATCCTTTGGCTCCCGACTTTCCAACTGTTCGCTCCAGCCGCCGGATCTTCTCCCCGGCATCATCCAAGTCCGACCGAAGACGACCAATCATCGAATTTTTTTTCTCCCGCCACCCCCCCCCCCCCCCCCCCCCCCCCACACCCCCCCCCCCCCCACCCCCCCCCCCCCCCCCCCACCCACCCCCCCCCCCCCCCCCCCCCCCCCCCCCCCCCCCCCCCCCCCCCCCCCCCCCCCTTGCAGCCACCCCCCAAAAAACACCCCAAAAAACACCCCCGGGCGAACAAAAAAAAATAAAAAAAAAAAAAAAGAAAAAGAAAAAAAACACCACCCCCCACCCCCCCCCCCCCCACCCCCCCCCCCCAGAGAGGGGACCCCCCCCCCCCCCCCCCCCCCCCCCCCCCCCCCCCCCCCCCCCCCCCCCCCCCCCCCCCCCCCCCCCCCCGGGGGCCCCCCCCCCCCCCACCCCGCCCCGCGGGACCCCCCCCCCACATAAGCAATAACATAATCATGAACAACCATAACAAAAGTGCGGAAGATAAATCATAGATTCAATAAAGAAAGAATGAATCGTAAACGAAACGGAATAATAAATATATAATCGGAGTGTCAACAACGGATAAGTAAAGTGAAGCAAAAATCCCACTTTACATCCAACTGGAAAAGTAGCTCGAAAGAATAAACTAGATAAAAGCTAATCCCAAAGAGCAAGTACATTGGGTAACTAAATTATTCTCCACTTTGTAGACGACATCCTTGTAGGTGTAGATCTCATAAATAGCACAAGGACGCTTCCACTCAATGGTCGGACTAAGCATTGTACGGAGCATAACCACCCGCGGAATCTTCGTGAGTAATTGTGGTAACCGCAATCACCTTCCCCGGAGATATGCCTCTTCGCCTTGCGCTTCTTCATAGGGACCGTCATAGTACTCAAGCACTGCAGGATAGTCTAACAACATTGTACAATAAAGGAATGAGTTTCAAAGAAACTCGAGAAGGCGCTTAAAAATCCATAATAACATAAATGGCAGGATTCCGAACAATCATGAATGCAATATGATATGAGACAAGCAATGAATGAATGAATCTAACTCTATGTATGCTGGTCTCTATTGGCGGACATGCTTTAGCTTTAAGTCATAGCACCGTACTTTAGAGGGAAAGTCTCAATCACTCATCATCAGTTGGTAATGGGTCCGGCATCCCTCGGGACATTCCATGGCTAGGGGGTTAAGTCAACACACTCTCTCACAACCATTTGGTATAAGTACTGGGCGCATGTCGTGGGTAATACCTAGCCAAATGCAAGTCTTCTACTTGGTTACATCAAGTCGATCCGGGATACTTCCATTCCTCGTCCCCGACGATCCTTTCCGGTATCCTTCACACTAGAGTCCTCATAGTCCCCGACTACGGACTCACCAACCCTATTGATCATCCACATATGGTAAACGGGAAGCTCTCACGTCCTTTCACGGGTTGGTTACCGGTCTTAAGCGCCCGTGAGCCCAAGTCTAACCATATGCAACCCTACCAATAAATGGCCCCCACAATGTGATTCCTGTCCTCTCACGGGTTGGTTACCGGTCTTGAGCGCCCATGAATCCCCATTGCTACCACGGGTCGTTCGGTCTCAATACCCCTCCGATTAGGGTCTGACATAACAGGACATCCTAGCCAAACACTACTAGACAATCCTAAATATGTCATCCAACAGTTTAGGAAGGTGTCCAGAGGGCATCTCCGGAAACATCCCATAATATTCCCGTAGTAGTCCAAGGACAGAAATGTCAAAAGGACACCTCTCCTTCCCAAACCATACGTAAGCATACACATGCATCAATTCATATCATCACATATATGGTAACTCCATATATGGAAAGAAATCAATATTTACAAACATTTGTATAACATTGGTAAGTAAATCATACATGAATCAATTCAATATGAATAAGTAATGCTACTGTAATCAAAGTTATGCAACAGTAGTATATCATTGTAAGAATCTAATTTAGGAAACATATTAATGATATTCAAATATAGAAACTAGATTCATGCTATCTATGTAATTAAGGAAATAACCATCCTTACCTTTTATAACTCGCAAAGAATCCTAAGAAATCAAGTAGGATCTTGGCAAACTTGAGAAGAAGGTCCTAAACAAGTATATACCACATATTAGGAAAGATCCCTAACAGAAAATATAGCAAAACATCCGAAACAGACCAATTCTGGAGTTGCTTGTACTCATTGGTCGAGTGGATTGGTCGAGTGGTCCAATCGACCAATCAGTCGACCAATGCGAGACGATAGCTTAGAAAATCAGAGTTTTGAGATATGAAATCCGAATTTGATGGTTCAAGAGGATACTAATCAAGGGGTAGACTACATCAGTAGTATTCTAGCATATAGGGGACCTCAAAACACTAATCAAATCAAGGTATCAAGACCCAAATTAGGAAACAAAAAGTTACCATAAATAAATCAAACATGGATCTTGATGAAGTTTGAAATAGAAAACAAGGACAAGAACAATAGGAAGATGGATCATTGCTTTCGGTAATGAAAACATGAAAACATGCATAGGTCTTCATGGTATAAGGCTTAGAAGCATAAATCTAAATAAGGAAATAAAACCTACCATATATGTACTATCATGCATCATGAAGAACACATAGTAAGGTAGAAGAGAACAACTAGAATTCTATGGATTATGGATCATAGAAAGAAAACACAACCATTAACCACTAACATGATCAATGAAAGAAGATCCAAAGAGATCGAATTCAGATTAGGAAATTAACAGAGATTAAATCATGGTTTGATCATGAATCCTTCAAAAGCTTGCAATGATCATGGTTAAGATCATTGTTCTAGCCTTTAATCCTTAGGATGATCATGAGAACATGTTCGAGAGATGTTTGCAACGAGAGGATGCAGCACCTCTTCTACTGTCTCAACTCAAAAAGGAAAGAAAAACAAAGATGTAGGAGAAGAAGAGAGAGTAGACATACCTTTTGATGCAAAAAGAAGAGTTCCGACGAAGATCCGCCAAGAAAACTCCAAGGATGCAAGAGAGATGACTTGCAGAGGTCTTTGGTTCGTTCCGGAGGGTTTGGAGGCAGCAAATACGAAGTGGACTCGAGGTTAGGCTTAAATAGAGCAAGAATCAACCTAATTGCCAAAGACAACGACCCATTGGTCGAGTGGATTGGTCGACTGCCCCGATCGACCAATCGACGACCAATGCAGACAAAAGGGCCAAAACAGGGAATTGAAGGCCCGGATCAAATCCAAACCTAAAGGGGTTTTGCACACAAGTCAAGTGACTTACCTAGTAGGTAGAAATGCCTTCAAACCAAGATAGAGATCACTCCAAGTCCATCAACTAATTAGATCTTCATCAGGATTCTGTTTCCATAAATAGAACCTCAACATCAACCTTCATGGATTCAAAGCCGGACACCAAGTCCTCTCTTGGGATGGCCCAAAGCTGACTTCTTACTTTACTTCGGGTCATCGGACCTACAAATAACAAGGTTTCCGGGTCAAGGTTAGGGCTGGGTTTCACATTCTCCCCCCTTAAAGAAATTTCGTCCCCGAAATTGAAAGCGTACTGTGCTTCCAAAGAGGTAAGGAAACTTCTCCTTCATGTCTTCTTCCTTCTCCCAAGAAGCTTCTTCAGGGGTATGGTTCTTCCACCGAATCTTCACCAAAGGAATGGCGCGATTCCGCAGCTGCTTGTCCTTCCTATCCAGGATTTCGGCCGGTTCTTCATCATAGGTCAAATCAGCACTAAGTCCTTCAGTGCTTGCTGCAAAATGTGTTCCGGATTCTCTATGTATTTTCGGAGCATCGAAATATGGAACACATTGTGCACACCAGCAAGAGGCGGAGGTAATGCTAATCGATACGCAACGGGTCCAACCTTTTCCAAAATCTCGAAAGGTCCAATGTAACGAGGGCTAAGCTTTCCCTTAACATTGAATCTCATCACACCCTTCATTGGTGAGACCTTCGAAAGACTTTCTCTCCAACTTGAAATTCCAAATCGGTCCTTCTCTTATCAGCATAAGATTTCTGTCTCGATCAAGGCGGACTTAATCCTTTCTCTTATCATATCTACCATAGCACTTGTAGCTTCAATCATCTCGGGACCTAAGACTTTTCTTTCACTTGTCTCGATCCAAGTACAAAGGTGTCCTACAAGTACTACCATACAAAGCCTTGAATGGAGCCATGCCTATTGTTGCTTGATAACCGTTGTTATAGGCAAACTCAACCAAAGCTAGGTGTTCATCCCAATTACCACCCATATCCACCACACAAGATCCGAGCATGTCTTCCAATGTCCGAATTGTCCGCTCGGATTGTCCATCGACCGTGGATGATGAGCTGTACTCAAGTTCAATTGGGTTCCCAAGGCCTTCGCAAACTATTCCAAAACCTTGAGGTGAACCTAGGATCACGATCCGAGACAATACTTAATGGCACACCATGCGGACGAACCACATTATCCACATAAAGCCCGGCTAGCTTATCCGGAGTATGAGTGATCTTCATAGGAATGAAATGGGCTGATTTGGTCAACCTATCAACAATCACCCACACAGTGTCATTGCCTTTACTTGTCCGAGGCAAGCTAGTCACAAAGTCCATGGAAATATCTTCCCACTTCCAACTAGGAATAGGAAGGGGTTGAAGTAATCCAGATGGAGGTTGTCGAACGGCTTTCACACGTTGGCAAGTCTCACACTTGGCAACAAAATCGTCAACATCCGCCTTTAGACCAATCCACCAAAAATGTTCCTTCAAGTCCTTGTACATCTTGGTGCTTCCCGGGTGTACAAGAAAGACCGATCGGGTGTGCTTCCTTCAATATTTCTTTCTTAACTTCATCGTTTGCAGGCACACACAGTCTTCCTCTAAACAACAAAGCACCATCCATGGATATACCAAAGTCGGGGTCCGACTCAGGATTCGAAGAAATCTTCTCAACTTTGGTCAAAAACTCTTGATCGAACTCTGCAGAGCAACAATCTTATCTCTAAGACCAGATCTTGCCGTCATGGCGAAAAGAATACAATCGGAATTCTCGAGAACGATTTCCAAATCAAAACTCTCAATAGAAGACCACAATGGTAAACTCAAAGCATTCAAATCCAAAGTCTTCTTCTGGTTCTTCCTACTAAGAGCATCAGCAACAACATTTGCTTTCCCAGGATGATCTTGAATATCACAATCATAATCGGAGACGAGTTCCAACCATCTCCTTTGTCTCATGTTCAACTCCTTTTGGGTAAAGAAGTATTTCAAACTCTTATGATCCGTGAAAATGGCAATCTTCTCACCGTAAAGATAATGTCTCCAAATCTTCAAAGCAAAGACAACGGCGGCAAGTTCTAGATCGTGAGTGGGGTAATTCCGCTCATAATCCTTCAATTGCCGAGAAGCATAGGCTACGACCTTGCCATGTTGCATCAGTACACAACCCAAACCAATCTTTGACGCATCGGTATAAACTGTCATACCACCGGAACTATCGGTATAGTCAAAACCGGGGCACTTGTCAATCTATCTTTCAACTCTTGGAAATTCTTCTCACAAGGCGTCGACCAAACAAACTTCTCTTCTTTCCTGGTCAACTTAGTCATAGGAGCAGCCAACCGAGAAAAGTTCTCAATAAACCTTCGGTAGTAACCCGCCAATCCAAGAAAACTTCTTATTTCCGTTCCGACTTCGGTCTCTCCCAATCAGCCACAGCTTGGACCTTTTCGGGATCGACACGAATACCTTCGGCTGAAACTACATGACCAAGGAAAACTACTCTCTTAAGCCGGAAATCACACTTGCTAAACTTAGCAAACAACTTCTTTTCTCGCAACCTTTGCAAAGTGAAACTTAGATGACTCGCATGCTCTTCTTCGCTCTTCGAATAGATCAAGATGTCATCAATGAAAACAATCACAAACTTATCAAGCACATCATGAAATACTCGGTTCATGAGGTCCATGAACACCGCAGGAGCATTGGTCAATCCGAAGGGCATGACTCTAAACTCGTAGTGACCATACCGCGTTCGGAAAGCTGTCTTGAAGATATCACTAGACTTCACTTTCAATTGGTGATATCCGGACCTTAAGTCAATCTTCGAGAACACACAACTGCACCCTTCAACTGATCGAAGAGATCATCGATTACGGGCAGCGGATATCTATTCTTGATAGTCAACTTATTCAACTCACGGTAGTCGATGCACAAGCGCATACTACCGTCTTTCTTCTTGACGAACAAGACCGGAGCTCCCCAAGGTGACACACTAGGCTGTATCGAAACCTCTATCAATGAGCTCATTCAACTGATTTTGCAACTCTTTCAACTCGGTAGGAGCCATCCTATACGGAGCTTTAGATACGGGAGGCGGCACCGGGGACGAGATCAATAGAGAATTCGACATCTCTGTCCGGAGGCACTCTCGATAGATCATCGGGGAAGACATCAACAAAGTCGCAGACAACTCGACTTCATCGACTCTTTTCTCCACTATACCCTTGCCTTCGAGATGAAGCATCATCCACTAGGGCATAGACTTGCATCGGTCTGAGACAGCACCTTCTTACAAACCCTTCTCTTTTCACCTTGAAATTCAAAGACCGGACTTCCACAAATATGGAACTGAATCTTCTTTGAGGAACAAAGGAACACGGCTTTGTGGGCTGTCAACCGATCAATTCCCAAAATAACATCGAAGTCCTTCATGTCAAGAATCACAAAATTGGCTTCCAAGTTCTTTTCACCAATCAACACGGGACATCTAGATAACCCCTTATCTAGTTTCACAACAGACCATGAGGTGTACTAATCAATAAACAACTAGACAACTTCTCGGGGATTAGGTTAGTCTTCTTGATGAATGCGAGATGACATGAACGAATGAGATGCACCCGTATCAAATAAGACAAATGCGAAATAGAAGCGACTAACAATGTACACCGTAATCACATCATGGCTTGGATCCTGCTCGATCTTTGGAAATACTGAAAACTCTACCGGAGGGAGGAGCGGGAGCACTCTTCACCACTTCAGGGCGGAGGCTCTGGGCGGCCGCGCCCGGACGAGCACGAGCAAAATGACCAGCTTGCTTGCGGTAGAAGCAAACAGGATTGCTTTGGATCCAACGGGGGGTGGCTGCAACGAGAGGACTTCGAACAAAAGGCCTTGCACTCGCACTTGCACTTGCACTTGCATTTGCTGGTGATCGGTTTCCGCCATCTTGTTTAAAGCGGCCGGGCTGCTGAAAACCCGTGTTCGACCTACACTCTTAGCTCGAAAGGTAGGAGTGGGGTAGGGTGTAGGTCTCACATAACGACGGTCATTGCGATCCACCAAACCAGAATTCCTTGAGCGCCAAGGCTTTTGCACACGAGCACTTTCCTTCTCTGTTTCTTCCAACTTCTTCGAGTTCTGCACCACTTGAGCATAGCTCACAATAGGCTGGACTGTGAGGTAAGCTTTAATGGCGGGCGCAGATCCTTTGAAGAACTTCTTTGCTTTGGCGAGGTCTTCCTTCAAAGAATCGGAGCAAAGAAATGAAGCTCCTCGAACTTCTGTTGGTACTCCAACACGGACAAAGTTCCTTGAGTCGAGAATCATAAACTCCGCTTCCTTTGCATCCTTCACCGCCTCGGGAAAGTAGTTCATACAAAAAGCCTCTTTGAATAACTCCCAAGTTACAACTCCTGCATGCAAACCTTCCAAAAGCAGGACGAGTGGAGATCCACCATGCATCGGCTTCTTGTTGCAACTTACATTCGACAAACAAAATCTTCCGAGCTTCGAGCATTGCAAATGCCGGAAAGCCTTCTCCAACTCACGAAGCCACTTGTTAGGAAACAAGGGGTCCTTGGTAACTCCGGTAAAGTGGGTACTTGCATCTTGAGAAAACTCTCCATCGGGCGAGTATGAGGAGTTCCGGCTAAACCTCCCGCATTCGGGACTGCGGCATGAGGATTCACATTAGCACCAGCCGGGTCTCATTATGCGAGTCATGAAACCCACCAACATCTGGTTGAAGCGAGCTGCTTCTTGCTTGCATCATATTGCCCAAAATATTGGCAATATCTCTGAAACTTCCAACATTCGGGGCACCGGGGATCTCATGAGTACCCCGATCAACATTTGGTATCTCACCACCTCCATGACCCCGGTCACCACCTCCATGCCCACTTGGATTCACCACCCACTTCTCGGAG
The DNA here is from genome assembly GCF_041222555.1 of Hakea prostrata. Classification (NCBI taxonomy): domain Eukaryota; kingdom Viridiplantae; phylum Streptophyta; class Magnoliopsida; order Proteales; family Proteaceae; genus Hakea; species Hakea prostrata. Next base: position 32,187,017 of record NC_142600.1, read on the forward strand.
TAACCATTCCGCAAAACCGAGAACATCAAAATACCGAATTTGAAGATTCAACATAAACCACAAGTCCAAATGATTTGAAAACTTAAATCATGCTCAAATATATCCATATAGTCATCAAACAATATTCCATAAGGCAAAAATCACATTTTCCAAAAATTCAACAGCAAATGAGGTCACTTTGTGACCATTGGTCGAGTGGTTGGTCGAGTGACCCGATCGACCAATCGGTCGACCAATGAAGACGAGAATCTGAAAATTCGCATTATAAGCCTCATTTCCACATTCCAACCTCATTCTAACTTCCTCCAAAGGTGAGAGAGCTCTAGGGAAAATATCCAAGTGTTCCCACAAGTGTTCTTGAGGTGATTTAGTGCTTCAACAACAACACCACAACACACCATCTTCATAAACAAGGTAAATCTCTCATTCTTTCTTCCATTTTCATCTTCTCATGCTTGCATTTCAATAAAACCATGCTTTACTTGTATCCAATGCTAGAAATCATGCTTAGGAATGCTTAGAAACATATTCCCTAGGTTTTAAACACAATGTCATGCATAGACAACAAGTTTTAACACATTTGGTGCTCATCTACGCAAAGTTTTATACCGAAATCGATATCTTTAGAAAAATTTCGTTTTCTCTCAAACCGCTTGAAATTTTCGCACCTCGAGATCAAATGCTACATGCTCAAGATGACATTGTAGATAGGTCCATACTATTTGATTTAACCAATTTCAACTTTTCAAAAATCCAATTTTGACCTAAATTGCAAAATCCCCAAATTTCTTCTTGCTGAATTTTTCGCTTTAATCCAAGTTTTCGATCGATTTTCATCAAAACAACATCATAGACATGAAATTCCAAGTATTGTGCACATGCTAGTATGTTCAAATCAAATTTCCCCCAAATTTGAAATTTTCCGAAAAATTACGAAAATACCCTTTTGGCTAAAATCTTGAATAGCACTAATTGGAATTGTCTCTTGTCTCTTTCACGGATACATCATGCGAGAGGGGAGGACGAGGAGGAGGTAGAGGTAGAGGTCGCATCGTAGGTGCTCTCGGGGGCGGAGGTCGGGTTCCTTTCGAGCCCCGAGAGAGGAGGTTAGGAGGCCGGACCTGTTTGACACACCTCGGGCCGAGTTTGCATGCGAGGCCTACTTCAGCTATTGTAACATCGAGATGGGGCGTCTACTTCACTTACGCCAGCTCGGAGCCTTCGGGGATCCGGCGGAGGTTCGACACCTTACGGTGGACTCACCTCTTCACCGAGGATTTGCCGGTATACCGGAGCTAGTGAGGTTGTTCTTCGGCAACCTTACTTACACGAGAGGAGGCTCGGGGCCGGGGACATCCACTCGGACTTGTCCTCGGGAGCGGGGTCTCTCCGGACTCGGATTCGCTTCTCCACCGGGACAACGGCTGAGATCTTGCGGGTCCCTTACTATCCACAGCGGTGTGTGTGGATGGATACCCAGGAGCGGACACAGACAGCCATTTGATGCCGTACGAGCTTCGCGAGATATGCTCTACGCTATGGGATAGTCGCCGATGCTTCACACCGTGGACTAGCGGACGGATGACGGGTTCCGCACGTATTATCGGTCGCATAGTCGGCCGAAACATCATGCCGAAAGCCGGACATCACCATCGGGTCACGGTGATGGAGGCCTTGGTCATTTACCGCATCTACATGGGCTTCGAGATCGATCTCTCCTACATCATTCAGCGGGTCATGCTTTGGACTTAGTTCTGCGGCCTAGCATGCGGAACCTTTGCTATGGGAGGCTTCGACTTTGATCTTCGGGCATTTCGGGGTGAGTTTCGAGGATACTCCGATGGACACTAGATCACGGGGATACCCCATTGGGACTCGGACCATTCGACGGATGAGACTACATCGGTTAGAGAGATCTCCTGGTCCCGGAGGGTGAGGATGATGATGAATCGAGAGGATGAGGATGAGGGATCCGAGGATGGAGGAGAGGATATCGGTCCCGATAGTGATGATCGGCCGGAGATGATCTGAGATATGCGCGAGGCTGAGCACATGCATCACGAGTTTCCTTCATCACATTTCGAGGCGGGTGGCCCTTCACATGCGGTTCCGGAGACTTCGGATCTTGGTGCACGAGATGAGATCGATGACTTCCATGCTAGAGAGGATGGAGGTCGGACGAGGAGCAGATGTACGAGAGGATGGAGTCTCGACGGACGAGGATAGAGCATCGGGTGACTCGGCTAGCGAGAGGAGTTCGAGCATATAGAGATCGAGTAGATCACCTAGATAGGCTGTACCTTAGGATTTTCCATTTATGCTTTTCAGATGTAATCATTGTAAAACTTTTGAAATTAATGAAGTTCATTTTGTTTCTCTTTATTTATTGTAGGTTATGCACTTTTCTTTTCCTTGCATTAGTGTCATTTGTTCAAGTATAATTATGGTATGTTATTCGAAATGTTACATTATGCCTCAAAGTTCAAGTTTCTAATTCGGTGTTCTATTATTCACTTCTAAGAGTAGAAGAGTCACTTCAGATCAATGACTCGGGAATGTTCAGTTGTTGCCTTTTGTGGTTAGGATCTCCTCGAACCTTGGGCTCCGATACCAATCTGTCCGCGCCCTCCCGGCCGGTACCCTATCCGCATACCCGAGTGTGATCCACGGCCCGAAGATCGGGTATCGAGTGATCAACCTCCCACATAAGCAATAACATAATCATGAACAACCATAACAAGAGTGCGGAAGATAAATCATAGATTCAATAAAGAAAGAATGAATCGTAAACGAAACGGAATAATAAATATATAATCGAGTGTCAACGAGATAAGTAAAGTGAAGCAAAAATCCCACTTTACATCCAGCGGAAAAGTAGCTCGAAAGAATAAACTAGATAAAAGCTAATCCCGGTAGCAAGTACATTGGGTAACTAAATTATTCTCCACTTTGTAGACGACATCCTTGTAGGTGTGAGATCTCATAAATAGCACAAGGACGCTTCCACTCAATGGTCGGACTAAGCATTGTACGGAGCATAACCACCCGCGGAATCTTGAGTAATTGTGGTAACCGCAATCACCTTCCTGGAGATATGCCTCTTCGCCTTGCGCTTCTTCATAGGGACCGTCATAGTACTCGGTACTGCGGGATAGTCTAACAACATTGTACAATAAAGGAATGAGTTTCAAAGAAACTCGGTAAAGGCGATTAAAAATCCATAATAACATAAATGGCGGGATTCCGAAACAATCATGAATGCAATATGATATGAGACAAGCAATGAATGAATGAATCTAACTCTATGTATGCTGGTCTCTATTAGCGGACATGCTTTAAGTCATAGCACCGTACTTCGGAGGAAAGTCTCAATCACTCATCATCGATTGGTAATGGGTCCGGCATCCCTCGGGACATTCCATGGCTAGGGGGTTAAGTCAACACACTCTCTCACAACCATTTGGTATAAATCTTGGCGCATGTCGGGGGTAATACCTAGCCAAATGCAAGTCTTCTACTTGGTTACATCAAGTCGGATCCGAGATACTTCCATTCCTCGTCCTCGACGATCCTTTCCGGTATCCTTCACACTAGAGTCCTCATAGTCACCGACTACGGACTCACCAACCCTATTGATCATCCACATATGGTAAACGGGAAGCTCTCACGTCCTTTCACGGGTTGGTTACCGGTCTTAAGCGCCCGTGAGCCCAAGTCTAACCATATGCAACCCTACCAATAAATGGCCCCCACAATGTGATTCCTGTCCTCTCACGGGTTGGTTACCGGTCTTGAGCGCCCATGAATCCCCATTGCTACCACGGGTCGTTCGGTCTCAATACCCCTCCGATTAGGGTCGACATAACAGGACATCCTAGCCAAACACTACTAGACAATCCTAAATATGTCATCCAACGGTTTAGGAAGGTGTCCGGAGGGCATCTCCGGAAACATCCCATAATATTCCCGTAGTAGTCCAAGGACAGAAATGTCAAAAGGACACCTCTCCTTCCCAAACCATACGTAAGCATACACATGCATCAATTCATATCATCACATATATGGTAACTCCATATATGGAAAGAAATCAATATTTACAAACATTTGTATAACATTGGTAAGTAAATCATACATGAATCAATTCAATATGAATAAGTAATGCTACTGTAATCAAAGTTATGCAACAGTAGTATATCATTGTAAGAATCTAATTTAGGAAACATATTAATGATATTCAAATATAGAAACTAGATTCATGCTATCTATGTAATTAAGGAAATAACCATCCTTACCTTTTATAACTCGCAAAGAATCCTAAGAAATCAAGTAGGATCTTGGCAAACTTGAGAAGAAGGTCCTAAACAAGTATATACCACATATTAGGAAAGATCCCTAACAGAAAATATAGCAAAACATCCGAAACAGACCAATTCAGGGTTGCTTTGTACTCATTGGTCGAGTGGATTGGTCGAGTGGTCCGGTCGACCAATCGGTCGACCAATGCGAGACGATAACTTAGAAAATCAGAGTTTTGAGATATGAAATCCGAATTTGATGGTTCAAGAGGATACTAATCAAGGGGTAGACTACATCAGTAGTATTCTAGCATATAGGGGACCTCAAAACACTAATCAAATCAAGGTATCAAGACCCAAATTAGGAAACAAAAAGTTACCATAAATAAATCAAACATGGATCTTGATGAAGTTTGAAATAGAAAACAAGGACAAGAACAATAGGAAGATGGATCATTGCTTTCGGTAATGAAAACATGAAAACATGCATAGGTCTTCATGGTATAAGGCTTAGAAGCATAAATCTAAATAAGGAAATAAAACCTACCATATATGTACTATCATGCATCATGAAGAACACATAGTAAGGTAGAAGAGAACAACTAGAATTCTATGGATTATGGATCATAGAAAGAAAACACAACCATTAACCACTAACATGATCAATGAAAGAAGATCCAAAGAGATCAGAATTCAGATTAGGAAATTAACGAGAGATTAAATCATGGTTTGATCATGAATCCTTCAAAAGCTTGCAATGATCATGGTTAAGATCATTGTTCTAGCCTTTAATCCTTAGGATGATCATGAGAACATGTTCGAGAGATGTTTGCAACGAGAGGATGCAGCACCTCTTCTCTTGTCTCAACTCAAAAAGGAAAGAAAAACAAAGATGTAGGAGAAGAAGAGAGAGTAGACATACCTTTTGATGCAAAAAGAAGAGTTCCGACGAAGATCCGCCAAGAAAACTCCAAGGATGCAAGAGAGATGACTTGCGAGAGGTCTTTGGTTCGTTCCGAGAGGGTTTGGAGGCAGCAAATACGAAGTGGACTCGAGGTTAGGCTTAAATAGAGCAAGAATCAACCTAATTGCCAAAGACAGCACCCATTGGTCGAGTGGATTGGTCGGCGGCCCGATCGACCAATCGGTCGACCAATGCGACAACAAGGCCAAAACGAGGGAATTGAAGGCCCGGATCAAATCCAAACCTAAAGGGGTTTTGCACACAAGTCAAGTGACTTACCTAGTAGGTAGAAATGCCTTCAAACCAAGATAGAGATCACTCCAAGTCCATCAACTAATTAGATCTTCATCGGGATTCTGTTTCCATAAATAGAACCTCAACCGGGATCAAACCCCCCACCCCGGCCCCCCCCCCCGGCCCCCCCCCCCGCCGGCTGCCCCCTTCCTCCCCCTTCACCTCCCCACCACCCACCAAAACAAGATTTAGGGGGGTGGGGTGGGGGGGGGGGGGGGGGCCCACCCCCCCCCCCCCCCCCCCCCCCCCTCCTTTCTTACTCATTAAAAGGAGGGGGGGGGGGGGGGGGGGAAACAACAGAGGGGGGGGGGGGCGCCCCTCCTCTCCCCCCCCCGCGCCCCCCCGGGGGGCCCCCCCCCCCCCAGGGGGGGGGGGGGGGGGGGGCGCCCACCCCCAGGTTGTTGTAGGGGGGGGCGCTATCGCCGCGGACCACACCTTCATTAGACGCCAACATAGTTGCCTCGGATGCCCGAAGAGTCTCCTTCGGGGGTACACCAACAGGCTCACCAGCAGGAGCGTCGGCAGCACCATCGGCAACGGAGTGATCAAGATCTTCCTGGGAAAGACGAGCGATCACTTCGGGCAAAGGAGGCGCGAGGATGGCATCAATAGAAACTGCGGGAATCGACTTGAAGATTCACCGCCGGCGATCGCCTTACGCTTGGAGGATTCACTAGCTGAAACCACCGCACTGGCCCCAACCACCACCGACGGAACTCTTTTCTTGTAAGATTTTGCTCTGATAATGTTCGGGTTGATCTTGGGAGCCACTATGCAAAACAACAAAAAAACCAGCCGTATTAGTACAGAAATAAACGACAGCAACAGCGGGGAAACCCTAGTTTTCTAAAGCTTCGACAAACCAACAAACTAAACCCCAAGTATAACTACTATGCGGTTTACTCGGGGGAAGTGGGGAAAGAGATGAGTAATCAAAAAACTCACTTGTTCGGGAAGTTGATAGAGCTGTTGTTGGAGTACGAGGAATACGGAAGCGGGCCGAAGGACGAAAGGTCGCTTTGGCACTTTAGCAAATCTAACTTGCGAAGTCAGGATAGATGGAGAGTACCCACGAAGGCTTTAAATAGCCTAAGGTATAAGACAACGGTTGAAGGCTAAGGACAACCGACGACCTAGATGGAAATGACGCTTCGAAATCCGCAAAAAGCAAGATCAACGGTCGAAGGGATGCCACATGGAAACATGTGGAAGCGAGCACCTGATGCAGAGATACCTCCAATCGTCGCATCGCCATTAAAATAACGGATGTATTTCCGATTCATTGGAAACGAGTGAATGGTATACAAAAGCGGAAAACGTTTGAACTTCGCGAGAAGGGAAACGTGCGGACTTTGCAATAAATGAAGTAGTGGGGAAGATTAATGCATCTTCCCGAAATGCATCTTCACAATATTTCTACAAGATTATTATTCGGCGAGGAATGAAAAGTTAAGTGATAAGTTTTATCATTAATACTTTGATATTCAAGGCAAGATTCGGCGGGGAGACGGGGAAATTTAGAGGCCAACATGAAAAAAGAAATTTCTATTCATTAAATTGAGGGTAAATCTTTACAAAAGGACAACTCCCTAAGCCTTTTCTTCTTTGTTGCGCGAGGGACCCTGGTCGGGAGGACTTTTCTCAGGACCATGAGAAGAGCCTTCCTCAAGAGTGGCATCGGCTGAATCCTCTACAACAACAACTTGAGACTCGGCTTGTGATTTCTCCTCTGGAAGTGCCGGCTCGTCATTCGGGTATGCCTCATATTGAGGGTCAGGCTGGAAAAGGATCATCTTCTTCCCGGGCCCGGTCCGGGAGATCCATACCAACTTTCCCGAAGACCTCTTTGTGGCATACCTCACGAAAAGGAGCAAGAGTGTCGAAGTCAGGGATCGATCCAAGGATTCGCTCCCAAACATCGTTCTGCCCCATGCGATAAGTTTGAATGTTGTAGAGACCTAGCAGCTCGGAGAAAGGTACGCTGTTCAGGTATTTCCGAATGCACTCCTTCCGAAGCTCTGGCTTTATATGCTCGGGCTTGCTAGGGATCGCCAACTTCGGATGTTCTTCGAGCTCCCTACTTTTGATTTCAAGGCTGTCACCAAACAACGTGGCAGCTGCCTTTTGCTTCTCGGCCTCGCGCTCGGCAGCAATGACACGAATTTTCGAAGCTTCGAGGGGCTTCCTTGAGGGAGATCACTTCTTCCTCATGCTTTTTCTGCGCTCACGATCGGCTGGTCTATTTCAGAATTGGCCTTGGCCAATTTCTCTTCACAAGTTTGCGGCAAGGAGGAGCCTGGTGCGACCAACCCGGCTCAATGCTTCCATGTGTTGATAAAAGCTCAACACGGCATTCTGGGAAGGCGGAAGATGTCGAGAAGAAGTCATAAGAAATTATGAAAACATAAGTAAGCAAGAAGACCGGTACCTTGTAGATTGACTAACAAGGGAGGTGTCATCTAGGGCTTCAAACTCACGGCGATCGAAGGAGCAAGACCGAGGGAGCTCCATTCTGCGGCTTTCTCGGGATCCCGAGTAACCCCGTCGATCATCTTCGGGGTCCACCGGGGGTGAAGACCTCCTCACCATCCGTCGAAGCTTTGGATTTTTTATTAGAGGGAGCATCAATTGTGTCATGCCTCCTCTTGGTTCGGGCGGAGGAGGAGACATTAGACCTCTCCACCATTGGTTTCTTCCCTTTACCCGAAGCATCAGCTACAGGCCTGATATTCCTGATACCCCTGTAAGAGGGGACGGGAGAGGGAAGAGAAGCCTCTTGATCTATGGTCAAGACCCTGGGCGATCGTTGCTCGGCTGTCACAACGGCCCTAGCGGCCTTCACCCGCAGGCTTTTAGGGTTCATTCCGGGGAGGCACTTGCAAAGAAGGACAAGAGTCGAATTCAAAACATATCACTTCAGTCAAATCAAAGGATGATGGTTAGAAGCTCACAATGAGCCAAGCCCCAAGATCTTGAAGGATGGAGTTATACTCCACTTCATATCCATGTATCTCTTGATACCACGGAATGGATTTGATCTTCCTGATGGCCGCCTCGTCTTCTCTGGATAGGGGAAGGCCCCGGTTACTCTCGGACGAAGAAGTAAACCTCCTCCAGGTGGTTGGGAAGTTAAGATCTGATGGAGGCGCTCGACAGAAAAAGTATCGTTCGCACCATCTTTTGTGGTTAGAAGGGCAAGTTCCTTTGACAAGGATGCTGCCCCTCCAATCAAGTTCAGCCTTATTGCGTTTGGAAAGAAAAACCCATCCGGGAGGATGGGAGATAGAAAGAACATGAAAATGTACAAAAAGAGAAAGAGATGGCGTAAGGCCAAGCTCAAAACACAAACCCAAGAAGCCGACAATGAGACGCCAGCTATTGGGGAGGAGCATTCCGGGACAAATGTTCCAGTGATTCAAAACTGCGGAGAACAAAGGATTAAAAAAGGGAAAGCGAACCCCGCTTTCCGGTGCATCTATATACGAGAGAAAATTCACCCGAAAGGGATGAATCAACCCTCTCATCGGGGTGGGGAGCCCTAACTCGATATGAGGAAGGAAGATCAAAATCTTGGACAGGTGAAAGAAGGGTTTCCTCATTGTAAATGGAGGGAAGCAGAGCCAGTCCACCATTGGACCCGGAGGTTTGAGGCTGCCTAGAAGACTCGACAATCTTGGAAGATCGGGCTCGAGAAGAACGGGGAGAAGTTTCGGTTTTTCTTTCAAAACCTCTCGTGAGAAACTTCAGCGAACTCTGCCCGAGGACGATTTAGGGTTTTGTTATCACTATCCGATTGTTCGGGAGCAAGAGAAGCAAAAGCATCACTTGCTATTACCAACATGGGGTACTAAAGAAGCCCTATCGTCCGCCGTTACTCGTTTCATAAACTACAAAGAGAAAAAGACCAAGAAACTTACTGATTCGATGAGACGGAAGCTTGAGAGCGGGAAGGCGCGAAGCGAACAACAAAGGTTCAAATTCCGGACGTAAAGAATGAAACCTACGAAGACAACGAACCGCTTTTAAAACTCCCGCACGAGTTTTCGGGAATCTGAACAATCGGGATTGATTCAAAATCAACGATCAAGATTGAAAGACGTTTTGAAAGTTTGAACTCACGAATCCGAAATAGGCATTCGGAAACCGTCGCTTGGATGACGTGAGCCACGACAGATCAACTGCAACGAGATATGTGGCCTTACACTCACAACGCTCGAGGAAAAGTGACCACCGCATTAAATGTGATATGACATTTAATGAAGCACGCAAAGATCATCACCTGACGACGAACCCAGTTAAAAACCAAGCCCTCGGGATTGACCGAACGCTTGGTCTGGGGGGCTCGTGATATGGAGAGTTTATGATCAGACCGGGTTCATACCTGGTCAGACCCTCGACCCCGGTCGAGACGGAGAAAACCAAATCGCTCTCGAGTGAACCGGATCCAGAAGACGGCTTGCTGAAGAAGAAAGCTTATTCGGCTGCAAGCGTGCCCTAATCTTACTTATGGATTAGGGTAATCACTCTAATGATGGCAGATTCAAATTGGCGGCTGCGGATAATCATTATCGAAGGGATAACCATCGCATAACCTAAAGGTTATCTCAGAAGTCCTCTACTAGCCCAAACTAGTAGAAGTTTATCGCTCAACGTATCTAACTGATAAGATCCAACGACTACCCGAAGAAGGCTCGAGTGCATCCAACGAAGGAGATTCGAAGGTACACTCTATATAAACCTCACTACCATACAAGGTGAGGGACAGATCAATCGATCAAAAAGAATACTATCTGAGACTCAGGTTCAGATACATACTGATAGACCTAAACTATCAGCGATCTGCTATCTAGATCACCTTTCCCAGTTCTTCATTCCTTAGCTCTGTGCTTCTAGCAGAACCGTTTGTGATTAAGTTCATCAACTGACTTAGCCTTCGGAGGTGGACTCCCGACCCCAGCGGTCGGGCCACATCTGACGCTTTCGTTTTGCAGGACATCACGTGGAGATCCAAGGGCTGAGCAGATTTTGGACGCATCAGCTGTCAATGGTTTTGATTTACCTCTGTTCCTCTGGGATTATTATAGTAAGGGGGAAGCAAAAAAGGCTCTCGAAGTGCTTCAAAAGCTTGGAGTTCCCATATATCTGCAGTTACTATGACACTATTTTGTAAACTGGATGAGTTGGATATTAAGTTTCTCTTTTTGTTCCCAAGAAATCTTTTTCCAGATAGTGTTGGCCTAACACTCAGGAATTTATTCCTACTTTATTGCTGGAATACTATACTGGTGGTTGCTCTGTTTTCTGGATAGTTTGCTGCAACTGAGCTCTGAAATAAAAACTACTCTAACCCGTGTTTAGTAGCAGTACTTTCAGCGTGTGTAGGACTATGGTGTCCTTTTCTTTTGTGTGTGTTGGGGGGGGGGGGGTGGGAGGAAAGAAGGGCAAAAGTTGTGGTACTACAGGATCAAGATTCCAAACAGTAATAAATTGGCAGCCATATACATATACACATATCAGTAATCCATTGAAGTGCTGAATTTTATAAATCTCCAAATTTCACAATTTTTAAGGCAATACAATACAAGAAGTCATGAAGACTCAAAGTTCTTGAGGAATGTTAACAAAAGCCATCCTTATTTTCTTCTATGTATATAGCCGCAAATTAGGCAGTGCACATTCTGAACCTAAAGTAATTGATAAAACTAACTTTGTGCTTATCCATAAGAGATCTCAAGTGTGCAGGCTCTACTACTGACTTTCATTTAATCAGCTGTCTCAAAAAAGAGGTGTCAAAATGCTAAATCTAATACAGCACTGAGGTGATTTCAAAAGAATGGTGTTAACAACAAGTTAGAAGACCTTCAAAGATGATGTAGATAGCCTCCAGAACTTGGTTACAGTGTATAAAATTAGAAACTAGGAAGAAGAGAAGGCAGGGAAGAAGAAAGGGGGGGAGATAAGATAAGATAAGAGAAAGGGGGGAGGGATACGACAAAGGCCTTTCACCAATGTCCTTGATCTGTTTCACACTAACCCTTAGGCATCATACCATTCCCAATTGCATCACACAACACATCAAATTTTGGATGACTCACGATATGAGGAACTTGTACAGAAATAAAACTAAATAAAAGGAAAACTAAGAAAAATAAACAGGCCCTTAACCATTTGCATGTGAAAAATAAAGCAAATTAAACTCTGTTGCTGGGGTAAACTGAGATCAAATTCAATTATTTCTTTCACTGAAGAACAATAGAAGCATTAACCATTGCATTTGTTCAACCCAGCAAATGGTGAAAGATACAGAACAAACAGAATTATACTCAAGCATTTTGTATCTCTGATTTGCTCGAAGATAATAAACTTAAACTGCAAGGAGAAGAAGACAGAGAAGAAGCACAGTTCGTACCTCCGATTTGCTCGAAGAACCTTCGCTCCTAAATAAACTCCTTATGCTCGAAAACCCTACAGGAGAAAATACATCAGATAAATAGAAGACAAAATCTGAAAAATAGAAGATGAAGAACAACGGTTAAGCTCACCTTCAAGCTTTAGAGAGCGCCTTCGGCAAGAAAATGTCGCTCTAAAACCCTACTGGAGATAAAATGTCAGAGAAATAGAAGAAAGAAGGACCTTCGACTCAACTTTAAACCTCAGCTTCAAGCTTCAAAGAACGAAACCTTCAACCAACAACTTCTCCTTCGGTCCTCTGAAACTCTACCGTGAGAAGAAAAAACTCAAACAAACTACAAGAAATGTTGAACAACAACATCAAGAACACAAACCACCTTCAAGTGTCAAAGATTTTTCGCGTTCTGTCGAGAGGGAAGACAGAGAAATTGTTAGAGAGAGAAATTGCCGTTCGAGTGTTGTTCGACTTGTTCCGTCAAACGTGAATCCGCTCATTCAAGTCCTTTTATAGGCAAGGTTCATTCCACTCATTTCACCCAAAACCCAGGACTCCACCCATTCACATTTTTACTCTATATTTTGAAATGGCTGGATTCATGAACTGGCCCATGTCTTCCAACCAAACAGGGTAGAAAAACCGATTCATAAATCCAGGGATTTGAAATCCCTGGATTCACACAACCAAACAGGCCCTTAGGGATGCTGTCTATGCCACTCTTGAATTGTAGATATAGCAGGTTGTCTTTCACTTTGATTGTCTTCCAGCCATAAAGACCTTAAATGGTAAAACTCGGTCTTTGGATTGGGTTAGCTTTGGTCTGGTTCAAGATATTAAAAGGCTATCAGGCTATTTTAATTTTGTTCATTTTGCTTTTGTGAATAGATCTATCAACCATCAAGCTGATTTCCTTGCCAAAGGGGCTGGGATTCTTTAGTTTAGCCGAGTCTGGAGGGAGTCTCCTCCTTTGTGTATTGTAAACTCTTCTGTTATTTCCTCTAGATTTAGTCTAGAACTATTTCAATGAATCTCTGTTTGACCCAAAAAAAAAATTATCTTTAGGGTCTCATATATAGCATATAAAATCTTTTAGATTCAATGGTTATGATTCCCAGATTTTTACAGTCACAACGTTGAATTTTTACCATTACACTACAACTACAAAATGCAACTAAACAGTATTCATAATCCCACAACCATGGTGCAGAGTTTAGATTTGTTTGTTGTTGTTGGTTTTGGAAGGGAATTAAGTTTAAAAAACAACATTGATTAGTTGATTATGATGTGATATGCTTTGATTAGTTTCTATAATTTGTATATATATATATATATATATATATATATATATATATATATATATATATATATATATATATATATATATATATATATATATATATATATATGTTAGCTGTTGGATATGATAAATGGGTCGATCTATTTAGGGTCCATTTGTCTTTTGAGATCAATGGACAACTTTGGTATCTGATAAAGGAAAAAATAAACTGGCCTAGACCAGTTCAATTGAACCTGAATTAGTTCGGCGAGACCAACCAGGGCAGACCAATTCGAATTGGCCAAAATAAAGTCAGCGGAATAGTAAGACATATTCCAAGAAGACTTGTAGCCAAGAGAACAGTGTTCAATTGGAATCCAACTATTCATATTCGAGTAGGATTCAATTACTAAGATTTATATTGCCGACTAACTAATGTTCGAGTCCCAGTTAACTCTTGCATAGAAAAGCTATAAAAATGTATGACAACACAAGAGAAAGGCATGCTGAATAGAACGATCACTATTCGTATTCTTATTGTTCATTACTTTCTTGTCTTCCTTAGTCGGATTCCTAACTAGATCGTCGGAGGGGAAAACTCGACCTCCACGGTCGAGCTCATTATTGCAGGTTGAACCGGCTAAAGGGACAAACAGGATTGTGCAGCAACAATTGGCGCCGTCTGTGGGAACTTCTAATAAAAAAGCCATTATGAGAACTAGATCAGGATTATTGACAGGAGACGGCTCTGACGGAGAAAAGGAGGTGGATCAGGGCGAAACTCCACAAGGAATTAACAAAATTCCCAAGCCCCAAGTTCAGCAAGATCCTCTGATCTATTAGAACCTTCAACAAATCAATTCGCGACAATGCATCAAATTGACGAAATTCAAAAGGAGCAATCTAAGCTCAAGAAAGAATTCTCATCCTTGAGCAAGTTGGTCAAGATGGCCATGTGTCATATAATCGCTCCCGAAGCAGGTTCCAAAGAAAAATAGAACATTCCGGAGGGGAGCAGGCATGACCGACCATCCATGCTTGACCAAGAAGCTCGACCATCCCAAAAAGAAAAGGGGAAGAAGATAGAAAAATCCCGAGCTTCAAAAGGAGTTATTCCAAAAGAAAATCCTCCAATCAATGATGACGAAGATCGAGGAAGCAATTCGGATCCAATCCAAAATCCAAAAGACAAAAAAAGTCACAATGGTCCAGAAAAGCGAGACGAAGATATGAACAAGCAAATTGCCGAATTGGATGAGACGGTCAAAAAATTGAAGAATCCGGGAAAAGACGAGCTATATGCCGTCTTAAAAGAAGATTCGTTCATCCAAAGCGTCTTAGAAGCAGAGATGCCAAAAGGCTTCAAGTGCCCCACTTTTACCGCTTTTGACGAATTGCGATGCCCAAAGCATCACATCACACATTATAAGTCTATTATGTCTACTTTTAGACATAGTGAAGCAGCCATGTGCCGAAGTTTTCCTGCTTCACTAGTTGGAGCAGCGTTAGACTGGTATTTGACACTTCCAAACGGCTCTATCAAAAGTTTTCACCATCTAGGTCGGACTTTCCTACTATGATTTCAAAGTGGAGTAGGAACCAAAAAGAGAGAGGATACCTTGTTCCCTGTAAAACAAGGACAAACAGAGTCCATTCAAGACTTCCTTGCAAGATTCAATAATTTGACCATGCAGATCGAAAATCTGGACGAGAAGATAGCTTTCCACGCCTTATACCAAGGACTCAGCCATGAAGGACTGCTTGAGAGACTCTTGCTGGAATGCCAAAAACATACGATGATCTCAGGGAGCGATGCCAAAAACAAACAGAGATATCAGAACAATCGAATCTCAAAAGAATGAGCATCCAACCATTGAGGCTAGAACACACAAAGAAAAACACCAACTAGTTAGGAGACTGACCATAGACCCGACCAAGGATGGTCGACCTGACCAAGTAGGGGCACCAATTATGAGGCGATCGAAAATCCTAATGCAAATAAAAGACCAAGGAATTCTCAAGTGGCCCAGTAAACTATATTCCCGACTAGATGAACGGGATAAAAGCAAATATCGCGAGTTCCACAAAGATCACGGACACTGGAAGGATGATTGCCGGCAACTAAAAGCGCAAATTGATAGGATCATATCTCAAGGGCAGCTCACAAAATACCTCCATCCTACCCAGCAAGGTCAAAAGAAAGCAGAAGGAAATAAGAAAAGATTGAGATCTCCTAGCAAGGAAAGGCATCAAAACAGGACCCGAGGAAAGGAAGGAGGAAATCAAAACCGACCACCTACATTCACAGTGTTCGGTGGTCCAACAGAAGAATCAGCTAGACAAGATAAAAGAAAAGCACGTTACATAGGGAACGCCGAACTTGAGAAACCAATTGAAAAGATTGTTTCAGAACCAATCACCTTCTCGACCAAAGACATGGAAGGAGTAAAAACTCCTCATGATGATGCCCTAGTCATCAAAATCATCCTAGCAGGGACGGAGGTTGTGAAACCCAGCCCTAACCTTGACCCGGAAACCCTGTTGTTTGTAGGTCCGACAACCCGAAGTAAAGCAAGAAGTCAGCTATGGGCCATCCCAGTGGAAGACTTGGTGACTGGCTTTGAATCCATGAGTGTTGATGACAGTGTTCCATTTATGGAAACTGTATCCTGATGAAGATCGGATTTGTTGATGGACTTGGAGTACTCTCTATCATGGTTCAAAGGCATTTCTACCTATTAGGTAAGTCACTTGGTGTGTGTGCAAAACCCCTTGATGTTTGGATTTGATCTGAGCCTTCATTTCCCTGTTTTGGTCTTGCTGTTTTGATTGGTCGACTGGACCAGTTGAGCAATCCAATCGACCAATGGGTTCTGTTTTTGCTAATTAGGTCTTGCTTGCTCTATTTAAGTTCAATCTCGAGTCTACTTCGTATTTGCTGCCTCCAAAATCTTTGTAACGTACCAGAGACCTCTGCAAGACATCTTCCTTGCATCCTTGGTTGATCCCTCACAAGAACTCAAGTAATCTTCTTCCTCTTGCATCAAAAGGTATGTCTACACTCTCTTCTTCTTCTTCATCTTTGTTTTTCTTTCTTTTTTGGGTTGAGACAGTAGAGAAGATGCTGCATTCGCTGTTGCAAACATCTCTTTACTTATCCCTCATGATTTCCTAAGGATTAATGGCTAAAGCAATGATCTTAATTATGATCGTTGCAAGCTTTTGAAGGAATCATGATCTTGTCTTCGTTCATCTTTGATTTAAATTCTGATATTCTTAGATCTATTTTATTGATCATATTAGTAGTCAATCGCTGTGTTTTCTTTACAAGATCTATAACCTATCAATCTCTAGTTCTTTCTCCTTTATCATACCATGCTTTCTTCAAGAACCATGACTGATATATCTATGGTAAGTTTTGTTTCCTTATTTAGATTCATGTTCTTCAGCCTTAGATCTATTTTCTTGAAAATCTATGCATGTTTTTCATGATTTCTTTATCACAATCAATGATCCATCATCCTATTGTTCTTGTCCATGATTTTTACTATGAATTTTTCAAGAACCATGATTGATCTAATTATGGTAACTTTTGTTTCGTAATTTGTAACTTGAAAACTTGATTCGATTAGTGTTTTGAAGTCCTCTATATACTAGGATGCTGCCATTGTAGTTTACCCCTTGTTTAGTACCCTTTTGAACCACCAAATTCGGTTCTTTATTCTCAAAATTCTGATTTTTGAAGGCCACTGTCTCGGTTGGTCGACTCATTGGTCGATTGAGACAATAGACCAATC
The DNA here is from genome assembly GCF_041222555.1 of Hakea prostrata. Lineage (NCBI taxonomy): Eukaryota > Viridiplantae > Streptophyta > Magnoliopsida > Proteales > Proteaceae > Hakea > Hakea prostrata. The sequence continues at coordinate 32,204,052 of NC_142600.1, forward strand.
AAATCTACCAATGAGTACAGCAACTCCATATTTGGTCTGTTTTGGATGTTTTGATATCTTTCCTTCTAGGTATCTTACCTAATATGTTGTATACACTTGTTTAGGACCTTCTTCTCAAGTTTTGTCAAGATCTTACTTGATTCTTAAGATTCCTTTGCGAGTTATAAACGGTAAGGATGGTTACTTCCTTAACTACATAAATTGCATATCTTAGTTTCTACATTTGAATCTTGTTAGTTTATTTCTTTAATTAGATTCTTACAATGTTATACTACTGTTGTACTATCTTGATTTCAGTAGCATTACTTGTTTATGATTCATGTATGATTTACTTATTAATTATACGCAAGATATATGCTGTTATTGATTTCTTTCCATATATGAAGTTACCATATATGTGATGTTATGGATTGATGCTTGTGTATGCTTAAGTATGGTTTGGAAAGGAGAGGTGCCATTTTGACACTTCTGTCCTTGGACTACTACGGGAATATTATGGGATGTTTTTGGAGATGCCCTTTGGACACCTTCCTAAACTGTTGGATGACATATTTAGGGCTGTTTAGTAGTGTTTGGCTAGGATGTCCTGTTATGTTAGACCCTAATCGGAGGGGTATTGAGACCGAACGACCCATGGTAGCAATGGGGATTCATGGGCGCTCAAGACCGGTAACCAACCCGTGAGAGGATAGGAATCACATTGTGGATACTCGAAAGAGGCCATTTATCGGTAGAGTTGCATATCGATAGACTTGGGCTCACGGGCGCTCAAGACCGGTAACCAACTCGTGAGAGGACGTGAGAGCTTCCCGTTTACCATATGTGGATGACCTATAGGGTTGATGAGTCCGTAGTCAAGGACTATGAGGACTCTAGCATGAAGGATACCGGAAAGGATCGCCAGGGGCGAGGAATGGACGTATCTGAATCTGACTTGATGTAACTGAGTAGGAGACTTGCATTTGGCTAGGCTTTGACCCTGACATTCGCCGGTACTTAGACCAATGGTGATCTGAGAGAGTGGTGACCTATACCCCCAGCCATGGAATGTCCAGAGGAATGCTAGACCCACTACCAAAAGGCGTTGTGTGATGAGACCTTCCTAAAGAAGTACGGTGCTATGACTTAAAGCATGTCGCCCAATAGAGACCAGCATACATAGAGTTAGAATCATATTGCATCATGTGTTTCATATCATATAGGATTTTACTTTGCTTTGAAATCCTGCTATTTATGTTGTTATGGATTAACTGCCCTACTGAGTTTCTTTGAAACTCATTCCTTTTGTACAATGTTTTGTTAGACTACTCTACAAGTACTGATGACTATGAAAGTCAATTAGAGGAAGCGCAAACTGAGAGGCGTACTACGCACAAGGTGCTGGTGTAACAACCCCCTTATTTCTAACCCGAGATCCGTATTTCAGGTCCGAGAACTCGAAGGTCTAGTCGGATAAATTTGTGGAGTGTCCAAATAGAAGTCCATGATCCATACCCTGAACCCATGGATCTGGATCCTTTTTCTGAAGAGCCTGCCTTGCTTGGTTTTTGGAATTCTAGAAGTCAAGTATTATTTGGAGATGTCCGGAATGAAGGTAAGATCTCCCCCATCTCTTATTTAGGGCTAGGTTGGCCTTGGGTATCAACCCCCTAGCAAAAGCACCCTTGTATGGGAAATTACATGGGGGTGGTTGCTAGTGGCCGTCGATTAAACCAAGCGACCGCCTAGAGCGACCGCCCGGTCTGTTTTCGGGGATTTTGCCCTATTTTGCCCCTGACTTCTATAAAAGGCAACCCTCGTCTAAGTAACTAATATTTAATTCGTGGTTGCTAAATTTGGAGGTTAGACGGCTGCGGGGAAGTTCCGAAAGTGGATCTGGAGCGCTGGCAGTGACTTGGAGATCAGTCCTTCCCTTTTTTTGGCTTTCTGATGTGAGGTAATGAATTTATCTTTTGTTCTTTACTCTCTTTGTCTGTTAATTTAGTGTTAACCCATCCCCTCGTCATGGTGGTTACCCCCTTTGATCGTTGTGACTCTCTTTCCAATCTACTTGAGATGAATTACCCGTAAACGGAACCCTGTTTTCGTGAGAAGGATAATCCAGTCAAGGGGAGAGTTCTGGGTAACCCAATGATCGTAATTACTAGGATTTCCTTCACCCTTTGGCTTAGGGAGTATTAGATTTGAGACTTTGGTCATGATTACTCGAAATCCGGATTGAAAACGAGTAATCAGAAGCCTGAGTTTCGGATTGAAACTCTCTGTTTTTGGGGCGGTCACTAGTGGCGATCGCTTAACCTAAGCGACCAGCCCAAGCGACCGGCTGGTAAACAGAGACCAAATGACTTTTGGTTCTGATTCTCTTGGATTCATTTAACTTATATAATATTGTTACACTGTGTTTGAAAAGAAAGACTTGTAATAGTTAACGGATCTTTTTTTACGGACAGTTTTACTTATATGCAGGTAAGGACAATTCATCCTATCTCTTGAATAGACTTGTAATATGTTAATCTAGTGTCTATTTGAAATTGTATTTCTTTATATATGCTGCTGTATTCATGTCTTAAATATAAATCATGTTATTATACTGCTGTTTGTCTTACATACATACGGTGTTGATTATAAATGTTATGTATTGATGATAGTTGGTATATGGTTCTAATGGATGAGGTATCTATTTTTGGGATATCTTAGCTAGGGATATCAGAAGGCTGTGAAATGGGACACATGCCTGCTGATGTCTCCAGACTTGTCTTTACTATTTGATGGCATTATTAGGTAGAGTCTAGAATTGCATGGCTAGGTACCCCACATGCTACTACCCTTTTGGTAGGGGGATTGAAACTGAGTGACCCGTGATGACAGTGAGGTGACATTGGTCCACTGTTAGTCATGTAAATGGTAGGGTTGCATATGTTAGGGTTGGGCTCATGGATGTCCAAGGATCGGACCGGGTGTCATGAGGAATCATGAAAGCATCCGCCCCAATAATATGTGGATGACCATAGGGTTAAGGAGTGGAGTCCAACAGCGGTAGCCAGTCTGTGAGGATTCTCTCTCCTAGGTTGCGAAGGATACTGAACCGAGTTGGTTGGTGCCATAGGGGATGTATCTGGACTTCATGTAGACATGTAACCAGTATGACCTTGCATTGGATTAGAAACCCCGACATGCGCCAATACTCATTACCAATGGTCGTGGTGAGAGAGTGTTGACTTAACCCCAGCCATGGAAACGAGAGCCAGGTGTGGACTTTCCCTTTTTCCCAGGATCCCTACAGAGGTAGCCAGTACTTGCCGGATCAGAGTGATGAGACTTACCCAGAGGAGGGCTGGTTTATAACTTAAAGCATGTCAACTATTGGAGACCTGCATAGTTAGAAATCATAGTATCATTCATATTCTGCATTCATTATTATTATTTGTACATTCTGGCATTGTTGGATAATTGATGGGATTTGTGATTGTTTCTTACTGAGTTCTTTAGAACTCACGTCTTTATTTTGTATATGTTTATTAGCCTGCACAGAAGAAGGAATTATACAGGAAGATGGACTGGTTTCCTATGAAGGAACCATCCCGTATGAAGAAGATGTGGCACCATCAGTGGGAGATGGAAATAGCATGTGCAGGAGCTCCTGCAGCTGCATGGAGTGCGCTTATCGCACCTATTGATGGTCAGAGATGGAAGGTGGTCAGAAAGTTCGCTCAGCAAATAGAGAAGAATTGGAGGACACCCTACCTTGAGATTCATAAAAAACACTTTTTAAACTTAGAAAAAGAATCTGGGAAGAAATTGATATAACTCTTTTGTTTACTTCCGCTGAACCCTTATTCATTTTTATTCATTATTTCTTTCCTTTATTATTGTTATTGGAGTATTTGGACTCCTGTAATTCATTTATTGAACATTTGTTGCTCTTGATTATCTTTATTTGTATTTAATATTGTTGATAGACTAAAACCTTGGATCTTGTAACGGATCGCACCCACGGGTTGTCGGGCGGGTAACCGAGACCGGCGGGTGGGGTGTGACAGCTGGCAACCATGAAGATTACTTTGAGGATTCCTCAAGTGGTTTTACTTGTTACCAGGATTAACCCTGATGTGGAATGGGAACGTCTGAGCGTCGTTGATGAAGTTTATGTTTATGAAGACGTTCTCTATAAGATAGAATAGATTCTAGTTTAGTTTGTTATTTCTTTCTTATTTTAGAAATAGTTGTAATCTTTCTTTTGACTTGCGATCTACTTTTCCGCTGGTTGTAGAGTGGGATTCCGCCTCACTTTACTTTATTGATTTGACATTCTGAATGTCTTTCGTACTCTGATTATATATGGTTTATTCTTTCCTTATTTGGATCTTTGGTTTATCTTTTGTACATTGATTATTATTGTTCATGATTATGTTATTGTCTATGTGGGAGGTTGATTACTCGATACTTGGTCTTCGGGGCTGTGGATCACACACTCGGGTATGCCAGGTAGGGTACCGGCTGGGTGGATGTGACAGAGGTCCACAAGGTTCTAGTTCACATAGGGTATTCTGTAGATAACCTATCTTTAGAAGCCTTCAGAAAGCTGCAACTCGACGAAAATATGCTCATTCCATGTGGCACACACTTATATGGTTTCACAGGGTCATCAACCCGAGCAGAAGGAACTGTCAGATTAGACCTCCGAATCGGCAAGTACCCTAGAGATAGACTTATTCAGTCAAATTTCATGGTCGTCCGAGACTTATCTGCCTATAACGTGATCTTGGGACAACCAACCCTTGTTACTCTAGAAGCAGTAGTTTCATCCTTACACATGAAGATGAAGTTTCCTACGAAAAAGGGGACTGCCGACCAGAAAGGAAGCCGTAAAAGCTACGCCAACTACATGAGAAAAAGAGCAAAAATGAGCTTGACCATGGCGGTCGAAGTCAGGGATGATCGACACGAAGAGGCCATGCAAAGGGCAGAACCAATAGAAAAGCTGGAAAGAATTAGACTAAATTCAAAAGAAGATCAAGGAACAATGATCGGAGCAGAACAAGAGAAAGAATTCAAAGTCGGATTGACCAAGTTTCTACAAGAAAACTCGGACATCTTCGCCTGGTCGGCCAAAGACATGCCCAAATTCAAAAAAGGGGAAAATTTTCTCTAGAAAAGCATGAGGCAATCCGAACAGAAGTGCAAAAGCTAAGGCAATCCGGTTTCATTAAACCCATTGATCACCCAACTTGGTTGGCCAATGTGGTGATGGTGAAAAAAGCAAGCGGAAAATGGAGGATGTGCACGGATTATACTGACCTCAATAAAGCTTGTCCAAAGGATTGTTACCCTTTGCCAAGAATAGATCTACTCATTGATGCAACTGCTGGCCACGAGATGCTGAGTTTTATGGATGCCTACTCGGGATATAATCAAATTTTGATGAATCTGGACGATCAAAGGCATACAACATTCATGACCGATAGGGATAGTTATTACTACAAAGTAATGCCCTTCGGTTTGAAAAATGTAGGGGCTAGTTATCAAAAGGCAGTTAATAAAATATTTGAGCAACAAATAGGCAAAAATATGGAGGTGTACGTTGATGATATGTTGGTAAAAAGCACATCTCAATCCGACCACTTCCAAGATCTAGCAGAAATATTTGATATACTTCACACATACAAAATGAAGCTCAACCCAGAGAAGTGTGCTTTCGGAGTATCGTCAGGAAAGTTCTTGGGGTTTATGGTATCCCAAAGAGGGATAGAGGCCAACCCATAAAAGATTAAAGCCATACAAGAGATGAAACTGCCCAAAAGCATCAAAGAAATTCAGAGTCTCACTGGTCGGGTTGCTGCTTTAAACAGATTCATTGCCTGATCAGGGGAAAGATGTTTCCTTTTCTTTCAATCTCTGAAAAATATAACCAAAAAGGGAATACCAGAATGGAACGAAGAATGTCAGCAAGCTTTCGAACAACTAAAAGAGAAGCTAATGACCCCATCTTTGCTCATACGACCGACCACCGGAAAAAAATTGATCATTTACTTGGCAACCTCATCTATAGTTGTCAATGCGGTGCTCATACAAGCAGAAGAAAAACAACAAAACCCTGTCTACTACGTGAGCCATGTGCTCCTTGATGTTGAAACAAGATATCCAAAGATAGACAAGCAAGCTTTGGCCTTGGTCATAGCAGCCAGAAAGCTAAGACCATATTTTCAGTCACATCCTATCGTAGTATTAACAAACTTCCCTCTAAAGAAAATACTGCACCGACCAGACCTAGCCGAAGGTTGGTGTCATGGGCAATTGAGTTGAGCGAACATCAAATTGAGTTCCGACCACGACCAGCCATTAAAGCACAGGTCCTGGCTGATTTCATCCTCGAAGCCTTAGAGCTAGAGCACAAGGAAGAAGCTACCTCTGAAAGTATCAAAAGCTGGATACTTTCGGTAGATGGATCTAGTAATGCACAAGGAAGTGGAGCATGGTTACTCCTGATTAGCCCATGTGGCCGCTCCCTCACTAGGGTGGGGCTAACCCTGGTACGCACCATAATCCTCCTCGGTATAGCAATCCTGACTCTCTGCGTAGCCATCACCCGAAGGGTAGTATGCGGGATCATAGCTCGGGTCATAGGACGTGCCATCAAGGTCTTCTGTACCTACAGTATAATCTAGCAAATTGTACAAAAAGGAATGAGTTCAGAAGAACTCAGCAAGGCAAGTTATTTCATAATACACAGTTCATTCGATACAAGTCACAATATGATGCAATATGATATGAAACAATGATGAAATATGATTCTAATCTTAAGTATGCTAGTCTCTAAGGTAGACATGCTTTAAGCCATAGCACCATACTTCTTCGGGTCGTCAGTCACTCCCCCTCAATCATAAGCTATCTTGGGTCTGCCGTGGTAATTGGGTAAGGTCCTCATCAAGCCATGGTTGGGGATTCAGTCACCACTCTCTCACATCACCATTGGTATAAGTATTGGTGCATGTCGCAGCGAAGCCTAGCCCAATGCAATTCATCTACTCAGTCGTATCATGTCAGATCCGGATACTTTCCTTATGGCACCGACCAACTCGGACTACGGACTCATCAACCCTATTGATCATCCACAAATGGTAGACGGGAAGCTCTCACGTCCTCTCACGGGTTGGTTACTGGTCTTGAGCGCCCGTGAGCCCAGGTCTATCCATTTGCAACCTTACCAATAAATGGCCCCTTTCGGGTATCCGCAGTATAGTTCAAGTCCTCTCACGGAGTGGATACCGGTCTTGAGTGCCCTTCAACCATACTCTACCATGGGTCGTTAGGTCTCAATACCCTTCCGATTCGGGTCTGATACGACAAGGGAAAATATCCTAACCATACACCTAGACAATCCTATACATGTCATCCAACAACCCGGGAAAGCGTCGATGGACACCTTCGGTGAATATCCCATACTACTCCCTCCAATGTCCAAGGACAGAAGTGTCGGAAGGACACTTCCCAATCCCAAGTCATACGTAATCAATCACAAACTCAATCTCATCATATCATACTAAATCCATGATTCATCATATAAACAATACATATCATAACATGATTGATCATATATAAAATCATAAAGTAAAATTGAACATGATATTCTAAATGATATATACATTCTATTACTGATAAGAAAACATATAACAGTCATGTATAGTAAAGGAATACTCATATGAACATAACCATTAAGTTCCCATAATGTAAGCATGTTGGTATAATTAACATACTTGAGTTAACGACTGTCCTTACCTTAATCAAGTTGTAAATAGATTTAATGATCACCAAGTATGGTCCCAAAATCAATGTTGATACCCTAGATAACATACAAGTAATGTCAGAGAAGAAAGCAATGGAATCGAGGTTCAAATGGATTAATTCGGCTGTGTACAGGGGCCTTAACAGCTCTTGGTTGACTGGCTTGGTCGACTGTCAGTCGACCAAGACTTGTTAACTTCAGGACAGAAATGGAAACTTGATCCGAAACTGCCCTTCCGGTGTTCCGATCGTCATGAAATTTGGAGGGCATGTTTATAACAGTAAGAGGATACTACACACTAATTTTCATGATGATCCAACGGTTCAATCAAAAATTCCCAAATCGAAATCTTGGGTTCTATATGATACTTAACAAGAAATAAATTGGAATTGGTAGAAATTGTAAAGGATGATAGGAATCAATCAAATGAGTGTTAAGAATCAAGTTAGAATCTTAATTTCATTATAGTCTAAGCTTAACATGCATCTACATATCAGATTTGAATAAAAATAGGTTAAATTGAATAGAATCAAAGTGATGGAGTGCAAATAAATCTCATTTGAATCATAAGATAGCATGAGTGGGGGAGGATTAAGGAATTGAAAGGGGGAGACTCATGGTTAAGTGTTTGCAAGGTTGCAGCACTTCAGCCATGGTTTCAAGATCATCAATTGATAGAAAAATGAATAGATTAGAAGAAGAATAGAAGAAATCATATCTTGAGTTGATGATTAATGTATACACTAATGATTGGAGTCAAAGATCTTCCCAAACATCAAGGAATAGCCAAAGAGAGTGTCCAACCTCGAGCTCTGGAGTGCCAATGATTAGTTTAGGTCCTCATTCACGAGTTCCAAAAAGGTAGGGGCAAAATGGGAAGAGATTTAGTGTAATTTCGAATTCCATTACTCTTGGTCGATTGGCTGGTCGACTGTCAGTCGACCAAGCAGTCAACCAAGCCATGACAGCAACTTCAGGAGTGGATTTGGGAGGCTATATAGGGTCAAATCATGCGGGGTTTTCTCCTACAAGTCAATCAACAAGTCTAGTTTCAGAAAATACATTCGGATCGATCACGGGGTTCCAGGAATTGCTTCAACTAATTCAATCTTCATCGATGTGCAGATTTTCACCCAATACTAACAATGTGCTCAAGTAAGGGGCATCATTGTCAATATCCATAGGCTCAGCATCAAGCATTGAAATATTCAATAAGAGGGCCCACAGGTCTCTTCTACCACCACTTCGGGTCTTCGGACCTGCAACAAGATAAAATCCGGGCCGGGTCAGGGTTAGGATATGACCGGATTTTACACTTGCATCCACAAAAGTATAAGACCACAACTTCAAACAACTCAACCCTAATAATCAACTACTTGGAAGGTGAAACTTTTCAAATGAGGGAGATAACACTAGATTACTCACCTTCTTCTTCAACGTTTTCACCAAAATATGCATCCAAGCTTGTTCTCCATACCGATCTTGTTTCTTGACTTCTCCTCCTGGTTTTTCTTAATCTCCACAAGCCAAAAACCTCAAAAATCAGCTTCTATTTCACAAAAATTCGGTCTTGTAAAGAGGATGAACATTCATGTACAGGGACAGTTGGATTTCATCTTTTGGATGAGTTCTAAAGAGAATCTTATCACACAACCATTGGATATCTACTTTAAATGGCGGGTGAGATCTAGGACATTGGATATCTTAAGTTATATGAGACCTCACAAGATTATTTCAAATAGAATCATTTTGATTCTATCTTAAACATACAACATATTGGATCATTTTAATCACTATACTTCGTAATGTACCATATATGCATACTCCCGAACAACCAAACACCTCGCGATGGAAACTTTTCTGCCATGGACACTAGAAAACCAAACACATTAATCTCATCCCTTAAAATTGGATCTTCATCTATGTCCTTCTAATAACCATTAGATTCACACAATTCAATCTTTCAAAATTACATGCTCCTCCCTGAGATACAAAACTTCTTTCACAAAGACCCCCAAAATCTTTAAAGATTATTTTCAAACCCCTGAATATAGATTACATCACATAGAGCAAATTTCATCACAGAGGTCAAATTTCATCTTATTTCTACGCTGCCTAGATTTGCTTCTATATCACACTTTGATGAGAAACCTCATAACTTCCTTGTTTAATGTTGGAATCACAATCTAAAAAGTGTGTTGGAAAAAAGACTTCATGAACTACGTTTTTACAGTTGAAGTTGAACCCATAAAACAATTGTCTGACTACCCAAAATTTCATCCAAGATGTTTGTGCAGTAACCTATGAAATTCACCATTCTAAGGAATCTTCACTTCACCCAAAACACTTAAATCTTCTTAAAAACACTCAAAACTATTGTAATAGTATTAATCACCCTCTAAAAACATAGCAATACCCAAATCCTTCTATGAGACTTCACTTCAATACAAGTCATGTGCTCTTAGAACACACTGTATTTGGTTGCCAACAATTATAACACATGCAATCTCAGACAATGGAACAATATAAGTTCAATGATGCCAAAGAAGACCAACATATTAGGGACAACAATAAACAATTGGTAAGATGATTCTATCTTCTCAAAACTAAGATAATATTTTTTTGAGCGGTTGAATATAAATCCAAACGAAAATTAATCGGGTGAGGATAGACATGGTAGACGACTAAATGAGACGATTTTGAAGACTTACTTGAAAATGCATTTAGAGAAGAAATTAAACTTTTACTTTTCTTCTCAAAACCATGCTCATCTTAAACATAGTAGCACACAGATGAATCAAAAGCTTAGCTTCAATTGAACCGCAAATAAAACGAAGCCCAAGGTTTCAACAATTCAAAGGTTAAAAGGGTGGGAAAGACGAGTTAAAGGAAGTCCAAGGTTTGAGCATAGGAAGATCATATATGATAGGCGATGATGAAGCTTTTGTTGAAACAAGGGAAGAGGCGGGTCGGTGAAGTCAACCGTAGCAAAAGAGGTTTTTCACCACTAGAATTCCATGCTGGAGACGTAACAGCTGAAGAGTCCTAAAATAATCCGTCAAACCAAGTACATTTATCACTTCAGATCCTTCACCCACTCTACTTGATTTGGGTCTTTAAATTTCCTATCCAACCAAAACCTGACTGAGAATGTTAATGGCATGCTATTGCCATATGACTAACAATATAAATACAGAGGAGTTTTCAACAGCAACTCAAAGCCACCGACTTCAAACACCAAGGGAAAGGAGTTCATCTGCATCCAACCTTTGGCTTCAGTACTACGCAACACTAAACAGTGGATGTAGAGGATCAAAAGTTATGGTCAAGATCAAATCTCCACCATAAAAGCTCAATCTCAACCACCACCTTGAATCCAGACCATAAGTAGCTCAACGTTGCACATTTAATGCACAACACTTAAGCATGACCCCTCCATCTATAGAGTTCAACTTCATTGTTGCGCATTAAATGGTGACTGCTTATCATATCAGATAATATCGGTATCCATTCGATAAGCAACTAGATTCAAATTCAGATGACTGCTTATTGGATCAGATAATATCAGTTAAAATTTTATCCGATTAGAGTAAAGTATTTTTTTCTTTTAAAAAAATAATAGTATGTTTAGTTTGAAATGATATCTCAAGTGATATTTTAAACCTCACTAAAGTTAAACCACTTAACCTGATTAATAGGTTGAACTCACCCTAAACTCTATCAGAATTTTCTATAGCCAACTGACCAAACTATGGAAAAACCATTAGATTGACCTTTTTTTCCTTCTAAAAAGAGTTGATAATAAGATTGGGAAACCGGAAATCCTAAATCGAAAGCGAGAAATGATAATCAACAATCATTAATTTATTGGATCGAATAATTATTGGATATTCGACATAGGATTCGATTCGGATACCTTCTGTAAATTTCTATTGTATATCGGATTGTATTCGGATAGCATTTTACTTATTGGATTCAGATACTAGTGGTGGTATATCCGAATCGAATCAAATCTGTTTATAGGTGTAATAGTATGAGTGCATTTGATATATAATTTGAAAGACAAGAGATGTAAAGTATGTAATAGAATAAATTCCAAAGATATAAATGCAATAGTTTACAACTCAAGGGTATGTACATAATTTGCTCATAATTATACGTATCAACTCTTACCATATCATTGATCAGATGATTAATTGAAACATTTCTCGGAACTTTTATACGTGGGAATCAAGAAAGGGGCTCAATGAACAATGAAAGCACTCGATTTTTGGTAACTCCGCCAGAAGTACCAATGCCATCACCATGTTGAAAGATGCACTGGGAAGTTCGAGCCATATTCAAGGCCATGTCCACAACCCATCTAGGCAGTCCACAGCTTTGGGCACACTCATTAAGCTTTTTCCATGAATCCCTAACCAAGCCTTCTATGTGTTGTCTTGCTTCTCCCTCTGAAACACCTTTCTCCTTCATGTAACACTGTATTGATTTGGGCACATCGCCCCTTTCCATCTCAGCCTTCATTTTCCAGCCACATATATAAACACAACTTTAATAAAATGTTGGAGATTAAGGAACTCTCTATTCTTATATAACAAGGGAAAATGTTAGGTATGCTAGCGATATAACATATGCTAGCACTAAATACATCTTTCTTCCTTTATATTTTTTGAGGCTAGACTCATTTGAAAAAAGGGAAGAGGAAGATAAAAACATAGTGTGTGTAGGATCAAGTGCTTGCCGTTGCTCCAAAAGTCCGGACCTGTGGATACGGTGACACTAATATTTCCTTATATCGTAGCTAGCAAGCACTCCAGTTCGAGCCTGGAATTGGGCTGACCTAGGGCAACCTCAGCATAGCCTGGCGAGGTCCCAACAATCTCCCCCATATCCGAAGCAAGATTTTTGGATAATTGAACCTTAGCATAGCCTGTGTGAGGCCCTAAAATCCTCCAAAAATCCCCCCAAACAGCACCATCAGCCTAGCTCTAATACTACTTGTAGGATTAAGCACTTGTCGTTGCTCCAAAAGTCCAGACCTGTGGATACAGTGCCACTAATATTTTCTTATACCGTAGCCAGCAAGCACCTTGGTTCGAGCCTAGATCTAGGCGGACCTAGGGTAATATCAGAATAGCCTAGCGAGGTCCCAACACATAGAGAGCATTATCATTATCGAGTGAATCGAAAGTAATTATATATACACACATATAAAAACATACCTGGGAAGTTCCAAGGTCATTGGTTAGTTGGGTTATGATAGAAGCCCAATAAAATAAATCACTGGAGCCATGGATCAGGCAATCAAGAGTCTCATCAGCTGGTGGGATGCTACGGCATTCCAGTTGCAAGATACAGCCATGGACCATGGCTATAGGACCACCCACTGTTATCCATGCATTACCCAAGTATTCTTCCAATCCTGGTGTGTACCCCTTATGAAACCATCTTGCTTCCACCAAGTATGCTCTGCAAAGTCTCGCCCACTACAAAATATGACCATGAAATTCATTAAAGCTCTCTTTGGTTTTGCCAAAAAATATGGATCAAATAAATTTTCTTGTAAAGTAATAAACTCCCTTTGTTATGTAGGGTAAAATCAAATCACGACCACAACTTTAGATCTAGACCGTAGGCAGCTCAGTGCTGCACAATTAATTGTGCAGCACTGAAGCAAAATTATTAAAAGAGGATGAATAGAAGGGGAAAGGAAATAACCTCTTCCGTCATGTAGGGTAAGATATTCAAGCCAAGATCCCTCTGTGCATCATAAACAATTCCATTTCCAAAATTGAGGAGTGCGAAGTAGCATAACTTCATGTAGTTGGGAAGATCTTCTATGTTTTTGATATCCCACCTGGCAACATCTCAAATTGATTTTAAACCAAGATAATTAGGCAACTAACTATTAATTAGAATGTAACTGTACCTTGCAATGAAGTGTTCTCTAAATTTTACCTTTCAATCGCGTTCGTGAAGAGTTCAAGTTCATCGAGTGATCCATATACATCATAAATGTCATCAATTACTGTTAGTATTGAGATTAATTTGGTGAGCTCTCTTCTACATTTGGAGAATCCCGGTTCATAGATTATCCCAACTGCCCACATGAAATTCTCCACCAGTCGGTCCCTTGCAAAGCAAAGCTTTTTTTCTAATGCCAATTCTCTCCACCACCTACAACAAATAAAAAAAAAATAAATTATACAACAATATTTAAATTAGTGTATACAAATAACATTGAATACATATATAAGATCTGAGGTTCGTCCGAGTCAGTTTATACGCATCTCCACAAGGGTAATTTTTTTTATATTGAATTTAAATATATGGACAGTGATATGCCCCCGTCCCAAGATGATTCCACTTTTTAGTTTAAACATATCATATTCAAATAGACCTTTTACTAAAAATCACCTGGAAAGCTCCTGTAATTCCTTTTGGTGTACTGACTGCACAATGTTGAAATCCAGCTTTGCTAGCTCAAGCAATGCAGACGAACTTTTCTTCACATTGATATCTTTCTCATAAGCATTTATGGAGTTTCTAGCTTCTAATCTCTCCATTCTCCATTGCAATGGAACTTCTAGTGACTGTCTCACTCTTTCTGTGAGATTACTCCCGGACTTTTCCATCAACAATGACTTGAGACTTGAGACACTAAACTCCATGGCATCCTCTAGCAGAGCTTCTCCATTCACTCCAAGATGTGCAGCTTCATACAAGGACAAGAGTCCCTCAATTTCATCACTTAACCAGTTCTTGAAGTGTCCATTCTTGTTCTTGAACTCATTGAACACATCTATAAATTAAAACAGATCATCATTTAGACTCTTTTTGGTATCAATTCTCATTCTCTATTATGCGTATTTAAAAGAAATAAACTCAAGAATGAAAAATAGTTTGGCGAATTTTGTCAAAAACAAATTATGGAATAAAAAAATTTGTTATATCAAAATAAAAAATTGTTAGAAAATGATAGCGAGCAATAGAGAAAAGAAAAGAAAAAAAAAAAGTACGATTTTTTATAAAAGAATATGTATTGACTATTTTACCTTCATCTTTACTAGAAAGTTTTAAGTTAACCTTTGCATAAATGAAGAGAATGAAATTTTGATCATAATTCATAATAGACAAAAAGTCTATTAAGAATTTTGGAGGCTTTTCTATAATTTTATATAAAAACAAAACTGATAATGGATGCCAAACAATTTAAGTATCTTCATTATCAACCAAAAATAATAATAATTAATAAATAAATATTCGTGTTCGTGATCTAGTAGTGAAGATGCAATTTTATTTCTTTATATGTGCAGATCACCTGAACTGATCTGATAACCATGTTGTCGAAGAAGTCGAAACTTTAAGGCAGCAGAGTAAAGATCATCATCATCAATGCCCTCCCAATAACCCAGATGATGAAGACTTAGGGACTCTCTAATCATCTCCTCAAAGTGGTAAGCCACTCCCAGGCGTTGAATCAAATCGATGAGTTTCAACTGAAGCAATGGATCTTGATTGGTAGACTGTATAAGCAGCTTCACCTCTTTCTTGAGCTCCTCTAGGCGAGCATAGGAGAGCTCATTCTGCATTAATCCAGACAAGCAAGGGATGAGAGTTTGATATAAGCAATAAAATATAGTAGGTGATCGAAGTGTAGGAATTCAAAAGGGATGAGATTCACAACCGTGCAAGGATTCTTCAGAGTCTGAATGAATTGGTGATCCCAAATGGTAGGATGATAATGGGCCGATCGGCGTTCATGACACTCTTGTGATGCTGACGACTGCACCACCGTCGATGACCACCGTGAGCAGCGTGTGTAGGAGATCGTTGGTTGATACAGGTTGCTGCTGCTGCTGCCTCTGTTTTGCAGCCATGAGATAGTTCTGTCGGTAGCCAAAAAGGAAGAAGAGAGCTTAGGTATGAAACCCAGTTTCAAGAGTGTTTCAAAGGTAGTTGAAATAGCAGAATGGACCATTTTGATTGATTAGTTGAAGACAACTAATTCGTTTCCAGATTGTTTACAAGATTGTCCTTGAGGATCTAACCGCAAACCGAGTCTACTTATATAATTGAAGTTCTAAAAAACACGCCAGTTCTTGGAAGCGATCGTGTGGTAGAGAAAGAGATAAGAAAGACCATGCACTTTTTTAATTTTATGGTTGGCAAATACCATGCATTAAAAACATGCTTAAAAGTTAAAACCATTAAGAGGAGACAGTTAATTCAATGCGTCGATATCTTCTAAATATACTTTTAGTGGTGATCGTCACTTTGCGTGTTTCTTGTCCACCACTGTTCGTGTGTTTAGTTTACTTCATTCGTGTCAATATCTTCTAAATATACTTTTAGCGATCATCATCGCTGTGCGTGTTTCTTGTCCGCCACTGTGCGTGTGTTTACTTTACTTCATTCGCGTCCATATCTTCTAAATATACTTTTAGCGGTCATCATCACTGTGCGTGTTTCTTGTCCGCCATTGTGCGTGTGTTTAGTTTACTTCATTCTAGCTATCCTCTCTACTTCTCACTAATCTTTCTGCAATACTCATTATGATCACTACGAAAGGGATTGTTATTCGTGATCATCCCATTGTGCGTGTTTCGATACCTAGTTGCGTAGTGTTTTGCCAACTGGGTGGTTTTCTCGGTAGTTCTTCTGCTTTCTAATAAAATATTTATTTACAGTATGGCCATTATCCGATCCCTGGTTGTCTAGTGTTTTGCCAACTGAGTAGTTTTCTCGGTAGTTCTTCTGCTTTCTAATAAAATATCTATTTACCAAAAAAATTAAATACATTATAGTGAGTAAAGAAAACATTGTCCGCAATATTGCACACGAGAGGGAGAGGAAAATTGTTTGGATGATGTGCAACTAATGCGCAAACAATTGAGATAGAGATCTCAACCGTGATTTTGATTTCGACCATCAATTTCCAAAAAGTGTATTTTCACACTTTTGAGAAACGGACGATCTCAACCCTTAATTTTTTATCAATATAAACTTGCTTATTTGATTCTTCATGAAATTGAAAAGAGGTAATTGCTATTATCCCTTCTATTAATTATAAAATTTTATTTTTTATGAAATTACATTCTTCCAAACTTCTAACTATGTTAAGAGGCCATAAGGTTAAATGTGTATTATTGATTTTGTCTTTTGCTAGAATTATTTATTTTTCTTTTGCTATAACTTAATTACTATTTTATCACCTGTACTTTTCTAATATTACTAACCCAACTTTATATTTTGCCTCAAATTATTGTTGTCCCTTTGCTGGTAAGCTCCATTAGTCAATTGGTGACTTGACATTATGTACTTTTTTTTTTGTTCAACAACACCTAGATAATCTAAGGTTTGTTATTACTTATTTACCATTTATGTTATCTTATTAGAATTATACTCTTTGAAATTTAAAATGACTAGAGTATAAGGGTAAAATTAGTATTCTATATGGTTTTATAGATGAATAATATCGTCTTTTGGCTTTTTAATTCTAACCAAAGAAAAAATTAACATTGCACACCTAAATTTAACCATTTTTAAATACCATTAAAAGTGAGAGGCATAGTAATTTTATAAATAATAAAATTTAGTTAGTGTTGGTAATACTCCAATATATCAATTCTATTTAATTGACGGGGAAAGATTCCTTACCTGGATTCGCTTTCCCTTTTTGTGAAGTATTTGTAGTGGAAGTAAATCTGGATCCACGTTCTCGTTCCACCACCAAATCTCTACCGGGGCGATTCCACAATCACAAGGAAAGGGAAGTATTTCCACAACCCAAAATGCCTATGGAATAAAAGATGGAAGAAGATCTAAAGCAATGAAGGAAACCTCCAAGCCAGCGATTCTTGGAGAGAGAGAGAGAGAGAGAGAAAAAGATGGAGCCGCCTCTTTTCTGGAAGAAATCTCGTACGAATGAAATCACACACTTACTCACTAATGCGGTGGTTACAAATATATAACCTATATTCTGTAACCGCCCTAAATGTGAGTTTCTAGATTTGCCCTTAGGCAACTAATTTATTAATTATATTAATAAATTTCAACAGCTCCCACTTGCACAAGGGCAAGTGTTAATCTCTCAATGTGTCCCAGACACACATGTATATCCCAGATATACACATTCAATCTCTCTGCTATGTATCCCAAATACATAAACCTCTTGTGTCCCAGACACACATGTATATCCCAAACATACATATATATTGATTTCTTCACTATGTATCCCAAATACATAGACCACCTGTATCCCAGACACTAACATCTGTGCGACCAGTGATATACCTGCACGTGTGAGCTCCAAACTAGAAACCTTCCAAGAAGACCAGAATGGCACATCACTCATAGAAACAAATCAAATAAGCATTAGTATAACACAATGTCCTAGGTTAATTCAAACTCACCAGACTGAAGGTATCTCGATCCCTCTGAGAGATCACCTTCTTGTCCTTAAAATGTTCACTACTGTAACACATACAGTTGGCGCCAGCAAACACTTTTAGGGTGCAGTTGAATCAAACTTTTCCTTTCGCCCCAGACCATCACTACACTTAGGATTGACTCCTTTCCCAGTAGTGCCCCTTTAGGTCGAATCAATTATTACCATAGGTAACACCCCAAAGTAGCCACATCAACCCTTCGTTTCATGATGTCGTCGAAAGTCACTAAGAACACTAATGGACCATAAGGTCCAGGACTCACACAATGAGAGGAGCAGGGATCCATCCTCTCATTTCCAATGATCGCTAAGCACACACAGTATGATATACGTGCTATGGTGGAGCATTCTGTATACGATAAAACGTATGTCCATCTCAACACCATACAGGTCTTAGTCCAGTCGCAACCCTTTTGCGCCTAACCCGAGTTTCTTTATTGTCGGCACCCTGGCGCCACATAAAGTACTCTTACCTGGCTCCTATAGGCAACATGAATAGTGGGAACATTCATGTCGATTCTCTTCACTATAGAGAAACTCATCTTGATTCCAAATCAAGGCGACATCATGATTATGAATTGACCTACACAAAGTCACTCACATTCTGTCTCATCTCTGTTCGCCTCCAAGGCGCCAGAGGCAAATGCTCGTGTGAGTGAGTCATTCTCTTGCCTATTCACATATCTTGTTTTATTCTATTAGAACACAATCACACAGAAAATGAATAGAATAAATGCTGGAATGAACTCATATTACTCAATAATAAGAAAATCTCAGTACAAAAATAAGTCACAATCTACGCAAGCCCAAGGATTTTACATGAAAAATAAAAACATCCTTGGCTATAGGTTTGGTAAGAGAGTCAGCTACCATCTGACTAGTAGATATGTGCTTAAATACAACTTTCTTCCTTGATGTAATGTCTCTAACAAAGTGATATCTCAACTGTATATGTTTGGTCTTCCCATGATACTTGGGGTCCTTGAGATAGCTAAGAGCTACTGTACTATCACAGTAGACAAGGGCAGCCTCTTTGGATGTCATCACAATCCCAGTATGTCGAAGGAATCTCCTCAACCAAACAGCTTCTTGTACCGCAGTTGAACACGCCACATACTCTGCTTCCATGTTCGAGAGGGATATACAAGCTTGCTTCTTGCTACACCACGAAATGGCCCCGCCATTCAGCAAGAAAGCATATCCAGAGGTTGCTTTGCGCTCATCGATGTCTCCAGCCCAGTCGGCATCACTATAGCCAACTAACCGCAAATACAATCCTTGGTAACACAGCATGTAGTTACTCGTTCCTCTAAGATACCTCAATATCCTCTTGACTACTTTCCAGTGCTCTATGCCTGGGTTTGATTGGTACCGACTAACCAAACCCACTGCATAACAAATATACGGCCTAGTACACATCATAGCGTACATAAGGCTACCCACTGCACTGGAATATGGAACTCTTTCCATCTTGGTTTTCTCCTCTGAAGTCTTAGGTACCATATCAAGGCTCAAATGCAAACCCTTCTCCACTAGAGTATCAATTGGTTTGTAGTTATGCATCTGGTATCTCATCAATACATTGTCAATATAGGTCTCTTGAGATAAACCTAGTAATCTCTTTTGCCTATTTCTAACAATCTTGACACCAAGCATATAGCTTGCTTCACCCATGTCCTTCATATCAAATACGGAGGACAACCATTTCTTAATGGTTTCCAATAGCTCCTTGCTATTGCTAGCCATAAGTATGTCATCTACGTACAGTGTCAGAATGACATAATTACTATCAGATCTCTTGGTGTAAACACAGTGGTCTTCCTCAAGCATGGAAAAACCATTTTCCATCATAGCTTGGTGGAAGCGCACATTCCGCTGTCTAGATGCTTGCTTTATGGACTTCTTAAGCTTGCACACTTTGCGCTCAAGTCCATTTGCTTCAAAGCCTTGAGGTTGATCCATATAGATCTCTTCCTCAAGTTCTGCACTGAGAAAAGCAGTTTTTACATCCATCTGATAAAGCTCCAAGTCCTAGTATGAGGCGAATTGAGGCAAACCTAACCACAGGGGAAAAAGTTTCCTCATAATCAATGCCCTCTCGTTGGGTGTAGCCCTTAGCAACTAAACGAGCCTTGAATCTCTCAATAGATCCATCCGCCTTTCTTTTGATCTTGAGAACCCACTTGTTCCCAATTGCCTTTCGGCCTGGCGGCAAGTCAACCAAGTTCCAGACATTATTAACTTTCATCAACTCCAACTCTACCTCTATTGCTTTCAACCATTCCTTTGAGCTTGACCTCGTAAGAGCTTCCTGCACGCTCTTTGGTTCATGCTCATCGATTGAAGTCATCTCACAGTTGATGTCTTCAGGAGTTATCATATAGGCTTCATCCTCTATGTCGAAACGTCGACGAGGAACCAGCCCGCGCCCACTACAGCGCAAGTGCATGTCAGATTGCTCACCCTCTGAGGTAGCTATCACATCTACACTCCCACTCCCACTAGGATCTTCTGGATGATCCCCAGGTTCATTATCCAGAATCTGAATCCCTGGAGTGACAAGACCACTATTTTGTATCTCAAAGAATTCTGATGATTCTTCATTAACTTCTGAAAGAGATGGAAAATCATTATCAAAGAATGTTGCATCCCTAGACTCAAGTTCCGTTCTCCTCTCACTCTCATCTAGTCCAATGAAGACATGGCCCTTGGAGGGTTCATAATATCTCACAAAGATACACTTTCTTCCCTTGGGTCCAAGCTTTCCATATTGGTGAGAAGTAGAGTGAACATATGCTGCACATCCCCATGCATGCAAGTAACTAAAATCTGGCTTCCTTCTAGTCCACAACTCATATGGTGTGCAAGACCGATTTGGTTGGAACTCTGTTGAGGATATAGGCCACAGTCAGCAAAGCATCTCCCCAATAAGAGATGGGTAGATTTGCATGCGCCATCATGGATCTCACCATGTCTAACAAGGTTCTATTCCTCCTCTCAACGACCTCATTTTGCTGTGGAGTCTCTGGAATAGTAAGTTGTCTTGATATCCCCTTTTCATCACACAACCCTTTGAACATATCGGAGAGATACTCTCTACCTCTATCCGTTCTAAGAGTTTTAATCCTTTTATCTAATTGATTCTCAACCAAGCTCATGAATTTCTTAAAACATTCTAGAGCTTCTGACTTATGAAAAATTAGATAAATGTGACCATACCATGTATAGTCATCTATGAATGTGATGAAATAAGACTGTCCTTTTCTAGTATGCACATTCATGGGTCCACACACATTTGAATGGACAAGTTCTAAAGGAAGAGAGGCTCTCAAAGCCTTTTTAAATGGTTTTCTAGTTGCTTTTCCTGCTAGACATGACTCACAGGTTGGCAAATCAGATAGTGAACCTTGGCCTAAGAGACCTTCTCTAAGCCAATATGTCCTAGTCTAGCATGCCACAAATTAGAATCAATACTCACAGTATTTTGGCAAACTAAAGCACTACTAGAATTAAATGAATAATCAATTGTATCCAATACAATGAAACCATTATTAAGAAAACCATAACCATAAACTGTATCACCCAGATACAAAACTAAAGAATTGTTTTCAAATACAACTCTAAAACCATGTCTTAAAAGATAAATAACAGAAACAAGATTTTGCCGAATGTCTGGAGCATACAACACATCATGGAGTAGCAGCGTCTGACCACCTCGCAAAACTAATTTGCATGTGCCTATGCCATGAACCTCCACGCTTGAGCTGTTCCCCATCGTTATTCTTCTGCTTCCTCTTGGAATACAACGGTATTCCACGAAGCTCGAGCGTTCCCTTGTTATGTGTTTTGTCGCACCTGAATCAACAATCCACAAAGGATTTAGTTCCACAAGCATAGTATAACTTGTTACATAACAAGATGAGGTATAACACACAGTACATACCTCTTGCTCAGTGCAATCACGAGCAAAATGACCAGGCTTTCGGCATTTGAAGCAAATCAAAGCTGATTTCTTCTTGCCAGCACTAGTACCCCTTGAACGCTTGGGGCCACTCTTGTTTTTGTTCCCACCTTGGTTACTTTGCTTAGACCGCTGAGGGTGAGCTTTCTCTCATTTGCGCTTGAAGCCTGCACCCTTACTAGTGCTAGCTTCAGCAGCAAATACTTCAGTTTGAGGGGCATCGGCCAACATCCGATCCTCATCAAGCTCAAGGTTCTTGGCAGCTTGATCAAAAGTCTTGATCTCATCAGCATGAGTCAAGAAGATCTTCATATGCTCCCAAGTCTTTGGCAATGACCTGATGACTGCGGAGAATTGCTCCTCATCAGTCTTTTGGCGTCCACATGCGCTCAACTCACTATTCATGTTAGACATGATGGTTATATGTTGCCTCATGGTGTGACCTTGGCGCATCTTATAACCATCAAAGGTGAGTTCGAGCTGATGGCCTCTTGTGGTGGAAGTCCCTCCGTACTGGAACTTCACAGCCTCCCACAAAGACTTTGCAGTCCTATGCTTCTCATAACGAAGCATCAGGTCATCCCTCATGGAGCTCAGGATTGTAATCCTGGCTACCCGGTCTTTTCTCTTCCAAGCATTGTATGTATCAAGGTCCCTGCGATGCTGTGCAGTGGTACCTTCCTCAGGTGGGTTCATGGTCTGGTTTATGGTCTCCAGCATATCCTGCTCTTCCAGGAGATATTGCACCTTTCGGTGCCAAAGGTCATAATTCCTCTCATTCAGCTTATCTCCTTTAGTGAGATCAGCAACTATGCTCTTTGTAGCAGCCATTTATTAGAGATATTACATACAAGAAAGAGTTCAATTAATCTAGCATAAAACACAACTCATGAAACAACAAATCACACTAGCATAGTCAACCTATGGGATAAGCACTTAAACCAAAAGAAATGCTAACAAACATTCAATCAAATTCTCATGCAAATCCACATAGACTTATACACTAGTTTCATTCTGTGCAAGAAACATGATTGATAGACCCATAAATAAAAAACAGTTTTATTAAAATAAAACATGCAATCATGTTAATGCTATAAGGTGGTTCACACAAAACACTTCTACCTCATTAGCTCCCACTAGGCCCCATTAGGCCCTCAATGCTCAAACATCACATAGATTGTTGGGCCATTGGTGTCCAGTAAGTTAGAAACACATTCTGAACTGGACAGATCAATATCCAAAAAAAATCCATCTCCCAGACGGACTTCCGTCTGCCTACCTTTTATGCCCAGACGGATGACCGTCTACCCAGATGGAAATTCCGTCTGGGTCACTGTAGCCAGTCTGACAATAGACGGACGTCCATCTGGTCCACAGTGACCAAAAACGGTGTTTTTTATTTTTTTTCCAATTTTCTTTGAACGAAATTTTTTCAAGAAACGGACAATCACGTTTTTCCTTTACAAAAATTCATCCAAAAACACGTGAAAAAAATCCAACTATAATTATTAAATAAAAAAAATTTATCATGGATAATCAATTCATGCAAAAATTCACAAGGGAAAAAAACAAGGATTCTCCCATTCGGATCCGAACCCAAAACATAAGGGTTTTCAAAAACCCTATCAATTCTCCCATGGGTTTTGTATTAAACCCTGAATTCTCTGTAAACCCTTGATCCTCCCATTGGATCCATACAATAAAATTAAACAATGGGGAGGAACAAAGAACCGTGGGAACCAATGGCTCTGATGCCAATGTTGGTAATACTCCAAATATATCAATTCTATTTAATTGGCGGGGAAAGATTCCTTACCTGGATTCGCTTTCCCTTTTTGTGAAGTATTCGCAGCGGAAGTAAATCTGGATCCACGTTCTCGTTCCACCACCAAATCTCTACCGGAGCGATTCCACAATCACAAGGAAAGGGAAGTATTTCCACAACCCAAAATGCCTATGGAATAAAAGATGGAAGAGGATCTAAAGCAAGGAAGGAAACCTCCAAGCGAGTGATTCTAGGAGAGAGAGAGAGAGAGAGAGAGAGAGAAAAAGATGGAGCCGCCTCTTTTCTGGAAGAAATCTCGTACGAATGAAATCACACACTTACTCACTAATGCGGTGGTTACAAATATATAACCTATATTCTGTAACTACCCTAAATGTGAGTTTTCAGATTTGCCCTTGGGCAACTAATTTATTAATTATATTAATAAATTCCAACAATTATTAATTAAGCTATAATATAAAGG
This sequence comes from Hakea prostrata, assembly GCF_041222555.1. Lineage (NCBI taxonomy): Eukaryota > Viridiplantae > Streptophyta > Magnoliopsida > Proteales > Proteaceae > Hakea > Hakea prostrata. The sequence goes on from NC_142600.1 coordinate 32,228,495, forward strand.
GGTTAATATTATTCTTATACAAAACTATTGAATGAATTTAAGTTAACAACAGAATGTACGTGGATGTATAAAAAAAATGATTAGAAACTTACTTGATCTTCATCTATGTACGTGGCGTTGATATCAGCAAAAATGATACAGGCTCGAATGAATTCATAAGTAACTTGTTCTCAACTCTTGATCAATGGCATCAGCCAAATAATACTTTGATGAGATATAATGGTTTATGAATAGCTAGGTACCCTTCCACTGGAAAAGATAGAAATAAAAAATAAAAACTAGTTAGATACCGTTATACTATAAAACCAATAATATTGTGAGAAAATTAAAATATATATTATCATTATCCAATCTTGTGTCTCCAAGAGTAACGCGTGGATCAGTGAGGTAGCTACAACGTACAAGAACTTCCCATTGTGTATTTGCATTTTAAAAAAACAATTTTTTTTTGGTAAAGAACTTCATTCATAAAAGAACATTCCGAGCTACAACCGAGGAGTCCAATTCTATAAGAGAGAGGATCCAAAGAGTGGAATTAGGTCAAACTATCTCGCTCGAAGAAGATAGCACCTTCCGGGATAGGGCATCCGCACATGCATTATTCTCCCTAAAGACATGTTGGGCTTTACATTCAATGAACTTGGACTTTAGATAGAGAATATCATCCAAGACCGTGAGGTTGCCCAATGGGCCCTGAGTTTCCTTTGCCTTAAATGCCTTGATCAACATGGCATAGTCAAATTCAAGGATCACGAAATCATATCCTTCTCCTAGTGTGTAGAGCATTCCATCTTTTAATTCCAAGGCTTTTGCTTCAAGAGGAGTTTGGGCCTGGGCCGGTTTAGAGACCGCTAGCTTACATTGCCTCTCAGAATCCCTAATAATAAAGCCCAACCCACACTTTCCTTTATTTCCTTACATAGCAGCGTCTGAACTCTGTTTCACCCAGCCACAATCAGGAGGCCTCTACTCTGATCTTTTCTCCCTTTGTTGTATCTAGATTCCCCTCATGAGTGGTTTGTTGACTTCTATGAAATATCCAAATTGTGATACCACTTTATCAATGGCCTCCACTGGGGAGATTATCTTGTTAAATATGAGGTCATTCCTTGAAATCCAAATCTGCCATATTAGAAAAGCCACCAAACTGGAAACTTGATCGAAATCTTTTCCTGTAGAATTTTTCAAAGAGTTCCATGACTGTATCTATTTATGGACTTCAACATGTTTATCTGGAGGGACCACAAATGACAAGGGAGAGCCAAACCACACCGCACGTGCGAAAGGACAAGCCAAGAAAATATGGTTCTTTGTTTCAACATTTGCTCCACAACGAGGACAACATGGATCCACATCAATATTCCTAATTCGAAGGCCTGCAATTGTTGCTAGGACTTTCGCACACACCCTCCATAACAATTGTCTAATTTTTGGGGGAGCCTTACATGACTAGATTGAGTCCCAAACTTCATCCTCCACCTGTAGCCACGATTTTTGTCATGAAGAAGAGACCTTATGCTTTAATTCCTCCAATCTTTATTTGCAAAGTATATCATACTCATTGAAAACTGACCATTTGAAGATGCTGCCCAGAATTGTGAGTCTCGTTGGGGAAATAGTCCTAGATTAATCTTGAGGACCTCCTCCACTTCCTCTCTAGACATTATAAAAAAAAAAATCAATTTCCTCTTCCACAGTCTGTTCACTTGATCAATAAGGTCTAACTGATCTAGTGTATACTCTTGCTAAATTCCTGCCATCCCTAATAAAAATTAGCAGCCTATGATCTCAGCTCCTTGTGAGTTGACTTTGGTAGCTTGAAATGTGAGCAAGCAAAGTTGGGCATAGAAAAAGCTGCAAATTTAAATGAAACTTCTTTACTTGCTTGAGACAGAAGTTTATTTTTCCTCCCTTGCAGTTAACTTCTTTGAACACCTACTTTTTTGACTCACCAAACTCTGAGGGTAGCCCAAGGTACTTGGAAGGTCCTTACCCATATGGTACTTTCAACACCCTTGAAAACCACCTCCTGAATTTACTTGGAGTGTTTGTGCTAAAAGTCAACTTTGATTTCTTCAAATTTATCCGTTGACCACTAGCTCGACAATAAATGTCCATGCATGTTTTCAAATTGCACAACTCATCTAACTTCAATTATGAAACAGGAGATAGTCATCGGCAAACATCAAAGGTATCATTTTGGGCCCTCTATTTCTTATCTGTAATCCTGCCAAATCTTGCATTTCCTCTACTTTTTGTATCACAACCAATAAGTTTTCTGAACATAATATAAATATTGCTAGAGACAAAGGGTCCCCTTGCCTAATACCCCTAGATGGCTCAATTTCACCTTCAACTGCTCCATTAAAGATAAGTTTGAAACTAGCTGAAGTAATGCATTCCATCACAAGAGATACCCAAGTCTCACTAAATCCCAATTTGATCAACATCTTGCTTATGAAGACCCATTCTGATCTGTCATATGCCTTTTGCATGTCGAGCTTGAGTGCCACAAATCTCTTTTTACCTTTCTTCTACTTTTTCAAAAAATGAAACACTTCATGTGCCATTAAAATATTGTCAGAGATTAACCTTCCCGGCACAATATAGATTGTGTAGGCCAATCAAAAATTCTATGGCATTTGCAAGTCTCTTGGCTAAGATTTTAGTGATACCATCAAATACCACATCGCATAGGCTAATTGGCCAAAGCTGCTCAACTTCTTCTGGAGAGGAACGCTTCGGTATTAGGCAAATGAGTGTTTTATTCATCTTTGGAGCCATTTTCCCTGTTCTAAAGAAATCTACAATGTAATTATGAATGTCAACCTGCACAATATCCCAATATTCTTGATAGAACAAAGGTGGGAACCCACTTGGTCTAGGTGCTTCTAGAGATCCCATTGATCTAACAATCTCATGCGTCTCCTTCATAGAAGACTATCTCATATAGTAAACCATTTAGCTCATGAGGGACAATAGGCTGGACCTGATCAATAACGAAATCCAAGGCATCCGAGTCTACCCCTTCTAATTGGAATAGATTCTCAAAATAATTCTGAAATAAGGAAAGGATTTCTTTCTTAGAATGTACCCAAATACCTATATGGTCTCAGAGTTGGAAAACTTTTTTGGAGGTACGTATTGTATAGTTGTGGCATGGAAGTACGTTGTGTTTCTATCTCCAAATTTCAACCAAGAGTTCTTTGCTTTTTGTGCACAAAGCAATTCTTCTCTTTTGAAAGTGAGGGGGCTCTTCTCTTGTCATGAGGATAATGTCAAGGATTTTTGGCTATATTTTTCGTCATACATTCACTTTCGCCGGTGCTTTACCTAAAAACATCGTCAAATATAATATTCATTGAAAATGAGTATATGGCGACACATTTAAAATGCATGGGAAAAAATTGGTTTTGGGTGACGCTTGTGATAATGTGTCGCGGAAAACAGGTATATTCGCAAAAAATATATTTTCGGTGACGCTTGATAGAGAGTGTCGCGGAAAATGCTTAAATTGGCGAAGGTTTTCTAAAACCATGGATAAATATATTTTCAGTGACACTTTTAGTTAACTGTCACGAAAAATACTTAAATTGGTGATGGTTTCTAAAAAATTGGGAGAAATTTATTTTCGACGACGCTTTTTGGGTAAGTGTCAAAAAAAAATCCAATTATTTCCCCACATTTTTCATTCCACCCGCTTTTGTGAAAATAGGCAACCCAAACTGAACGGTCTCTCGCTCTTGCTCTCAAACTTTGGCTCACAGCACCCTCTCTCACTTGCATTATCTCTCCGGCCATCTGGCTCGCAGGTGTCTCTTGTTTGCGTTATCTCTCCGGCCCTTTGGCTCGCTGCATGTCTCTCTCTCGCTATCTCTCAAATGTTTGTCTCATTAATTTTATCTTGATTTTACTTTGGGTTCAGGAGATTTGGGATTCCCATCTTTGTATCCTTCTAAAATTTGTTTATGGGAGAGACATGAGATGGGATTTGAGGTGGTATTTGGTCCATGGTGCTTATGGAATTGTGTTTGTGCCAACTTTGACATTCCTGTGATTACCCATTGCCTTCAATGTCAAGATAATCACAGGAACTAGTGGTTTGGTACTTAGTTGGAGAGTTTCTTGTGCCTCTCTGGGGAGGAAACAATATAATTTATCTTTAATGCTCTATGAGTTGTAGTTCTAGTTATTTTGAACCTTATTAAATGGAAGGTCATGTTTAGTGAAATTGTTCAAGTTTCCACTTGTTGAATGCTTGGGTTGAAGGTACTTGGAGATGATGAAGACTAAGGGTTGTATGGTAATGATTCTGGCACACTTATTCTGTACCATTTGCTCATTTTGGCACAGAAGTTACTAGAATCTTGTATGGTAAACCGGTCTAAAATTAGTGCACTGGTTCAGCAAAAGTGTGTCGAATCAGGCATTTGGCACACAACTTGGATCTTCTTGGACACAGAAGCAATTCTGTCCCAAAATGTGGGGCACAAATGAGGCTCGTGATGGTGCTTAAGGTTATCGATGTAATTTTCACAAAAACCCTAAGCTTTGCTCATCTCTCTCAACTCTCAATAATCAGGTGATGTAACAGAGAAAAAGTAGAGAACCCCTCTACAGAGCTTGAGTGAAAAACATGGTTTCCACCACTTCTATCTCCATATCCCATCGTCGTTCAAACTGAAATTCTCGTTCTTATCTATGGTCTCAGCTTTCCTGGGCTAGACACCCACTGGGGGATGCTGGTCTGTGCGAAATCACTAGGTTAATGGGACAATCGGGGGAAGGGTTGAGGATGAAGGATTAAGCAGGTAACGCAACCAACTTGTAGGGGAAGCATTAGTTTCACCTCAACTACAGTGACGGATATCCATTGCCTTTATGATCACCTAACGACCATTATTCACATCTTCCCTACTCCCTGATGAAGTACAAACCACAAGTTTTGTGAAATCCCCCGGATTTCTAACCCGTTAACCCATGATTTCAGGACCGTGGACCCGGGCCTCAAGTCGGCGAAAACTGCAGACCATTCGAGTCGAGCTCGATGGTTCAGAAATAGATCCAATGTTGGTGGATGACCCTTGTGATGACTCGACAACTCTCGTAGAGTGTAAGAGAAGAGAAAAGTTTAATCACAATGGCGTTAAAAGACGATTATGGTATGTCCATAGATCGACGATGGAGAGTTCAATTGACGAGATTAAGGTATCCAAATGAAGATCGTCGAAAGACCTTTCCATCAAACCAAAAATCACCGGATTTGGAGTTTGGATGGGGGTCCAACCAAGGACCGGTCGGTTGGACCAGTAGTGTCACATCCACCCAGCCGGTACCCCATTTGGAATACCCGGGATGTGATCCACAGTCCAAGGATCAATGATCTGAGGTCCATGCCTCCCACATACAAGGTAACATAATCATGAACAGTAATAATCAATGGTAAAAACAGTTAATACTAAGTATCATGAATAAGATAAGACTAAATAAATCAAAGTGTGGAAGACAATAACATTAAAGTATAAGCATAATCATAAGGGTGAGAGAAGGTATGATAACCACTCTCTCAGAGCAGCGGAAAAGAAGTGTGATAACGTCAAATACATGTCTAAGTGTCAAAAGATAATCCCAAAGATAAGTTAGTTACAAGACCAATAGTTCCATAAATACACCAGGGGAATGGGGCACTATGCTAGGGTTTCCTCTATACTAATGGTAGTCTCCTCAACAGTACGGATGAAGTAAACCCAACGCTGCCGCTCCCGCACAACTGTGGGGCTAACCCTGGTGCGGATAGTAATCCTCCTCGGCTCCAATATAAGGATACTCACCGACGCCACTACCCGGAGGGTAGTATGTGGAATCATAGTCTGCCTCAAAGGAAGTGCCATCGTAGTCTTCGGTACCTGGAATATAATCTAAAACATTTGCACAAAAAAGGAATGAGTTCGAAGAACTCAGCAAGGAAGTTATTCCATAATTAGAAATCATATACATTCAGAAAATATTATAATGCAATGTGATATGGAACATATGATGCGAATATGAGTCTAACTCTATGAATGCTAGTCTCTAGGGTAGACATGCTTTAAGTCATAGCACCGTACTTCTCTGGGTCGTCAGTCACTCTCCCATTTCCATATCTTGGGAATGCCCGGGGAAGATCGGTAAAGTCATCAAAAAACCATGGTAAGGGGATCGGTCACCGCTCTCTCACATCACCATTTGGTCAAGTACTGGCGCATGTCACAGTAAAGCCTAGCCAATGCAAGTCATCTACTCAGTCGGTCAAGTCAGATTCAGATACGTCCATTCCTCGCCCCCGGCGATCCTTTCCGGTATCCTTCACACTAGAGTCAGCGAAATCCCAGATTTCGGACTCATTAACCCTATTGGTCATCCACATATAGTAAACGGGAAGCTCTCACGTCCTCTCACGGATTGGTTACCGGTCTTGAGCGCCCGTGAGCCCAAGTCTATCCATATGCAACTCTACCAATAAATGGCCCCTTTCAGGTATCTGTAGCATGGTTTATGTCCTCTACCGGATTGGTTACCGGCCTAGAGCGCCCATCCAACCATACACTACCACGGGTTGTTCGGTCTCAATGCCCTTCCAATTCGGGTTTGACACGACAAGGATAATCCTAGCCACCCAACTAGACAGTTCTATGTATGTCATCCAATAACCCGGGAGAGTGTCGATAGGCACCATCGGAGAACATCCCATACTATTCCCTCCGATGCCCAAGGACAGGAGTGTCAGTAGGACACCCCCCAATCCCAAGTCATACGTAAGCAATCACATATCCAATCTCATCATTTCTCATGCATCCAATGCATATCCATAATAATAATCAAATCATGATATTGAAACGATTCATTATAAACATAAGCAATTCAAAGTGATAAAGTAATACAACAAGAGTAAAAAGATTTAAATGCTACTATTCTAACACATATGTAACAGTCCTATAATGATTGAAAGAAAATTAAGAGGTTTCATTCTTTAGTTAGAGGAACTAATAGAAATTCGTTTGGAATCATATGGCAATGTTAAACATGAACATAATACACTCTATAGCTCAGTTTGGTATCAAATGGCATGATGTTAATAGGTAAATCATGGAATACATATGCTAGGCATGAGATAGAAGCATAGCATCAATGAATAGCTAAGGAAATCATGGATTGAACATGAATAGACACTTGGAGTGGTGGTTGCAAGGTTGCAGCACCATTCCCAATGTCTCATCAGCAAGGTGACAATAGAAAAGAGTAGAAAATGGTAGGGTAGAGAGTGGAATGAGGAGTTATACCTTAGTGTGGAAGATGAAGACAAGAATCAATGATAAACTAAGTGTCTTTGATGAGGTACCCTTCACATTAACCAAGGAGTTGCTTTGGGAAGCTCTCCCCACGTTTCCAGGTGAAAAATTGATTGCAAAAGGGCTCAAGGCTCGAGGTTATAATAAATAGAAAAGGAATATTCCATGGAATCATTAACTTGGCAGACTGGGATATTTTTGTTGATGGTCCTTGGTCGATGGTATCGACCAAAAGGATCGACCAAAATATTTCCAGCAGAAAACTCAGGTTTAGAACAACAACTTCAAGTAGGGATTTGAAAGCTATACAAGGTCAAATTGAGTGAGGTTTTCTTCCACAATTCAATCAAGGAGTCTAGTTTCGGGGAATACCTTTGGATTGTGCACGGGAGGTCATTTGGTAGATCAACTATATTAATCTTCTCCGATGCGCAGACTTTCCTCAAACACTGACAATGCATTTAAGCAAGGGGTATCATTGTCAATGTCCATGGGCTCAGTCTCCGAATCATGATCATCAATCAGAATGGTCCATAAATCTCTTCTTCCACCGCTTTGGGTCTTCGGACCTGAATACAACAGTGGATCCGGGTCTGGGTCAGGGTTAGAATAGGGCTGGATTACAAGTAGACTGACCCAACCCTCCCTCTCTTTTCCAATTCCGGGGCAGTATCAAGATTCCGAGTTTTAAAACCCTATTTTATGTTTTAACCCACCTCTAAACGCATTTTTTTATGCTAGAACAAGGTTGAGACTGTGGGAAGAGGAGAAAACAAGGAGAAGAGTGGATCTCAACCAATCAAAGGCACTTTGTTACTCGGATCATTGTGGGAACGTTAAGAAAGGTGAGAATTCTTAAACCCTTCCTGTAGACACAGTTTTGTGGGAAATTCTCTTGTCTTTTTTGATAAGATTATAGTAGTGGGAGCATGTTAGGTTCATTGAACATTCTTCAATTCTCTTGTTGAGGTTGATCTTTTGTATAAGAGATAATGGTGCGATTCCTTGCGAAAGATTTCGCATTTTGACTATTTGAGTCGCCCACTGGCGATTTATGAGAGCCAATTTGGGGCTTTTTGATCTAGATCAAATTGGATCAAATTGAAGGTACCCATAGGATCCTTTTATTGCCAATTAGACTTTCCTATAGTTTCGTTTCATTTAGACTTCGAATCGGTGGCGAAATAATAACTTCTCACCGAATTAGGTTAAAACGGCAAGTCAGAACCTAGTTTTCAGATTGGGTATTCGTGGGAAGATTTTGAGATATTTTCTAAACCCAAATTAACTTCTAATTTATATTTATTAATCCTCTTGCATGAATAGGTTTAATTATCTTTTACTCACCAACTTGTGGAAGTGAATCTTTGAACTCTGAAGCAAAGAATCCAAGTGAAAGGTGAGGAATGACTATCCATCTTTTGCATAGTTAATTATTGATATTTTAAATTCCATTGATGATATAAATTTATGTAAATCTCTATCTACCATGATATGTTTGTGTGTGACTTTGCATGAACGGAAGGTGAAGCTATTTGTTTTGTTATTGCTCTTTACTTTTAAATCGTATATCAATGATATGAAATGGCATGACAATGTATGAAATGAAAGAGTAGGAATGTTATTATTCTTCTTACCTTGTATTTTTTTTACTAGGGTTATGGGTTCACCCATTACCCTAATGACCTTATGTGGTTGCATCTAGACCAAATTACATGATTGATAGGTATATAGAAGTGTTGGGCTAGGAATACCTATGAGTACTACTACCCTTTCGGTAGGGGTATTGAAGCCGGTTAACTCGTGATATTAGTGGCTGGGTCCTGAGTATGGAACATGCCCACTATCATCATAGAGAGGTAGGGTTGCATATAATAGACAAGGGCTCTTGGGCGCTCAAGACCAATAACCAACCCATGAGAGGACATGGAGAGCATCTTATCCATTATATGTGGATGACCGTTGGGTTAAGATGGGATCCAACAGATGCATCCTGTAGAATATTCCATTCAAAGGTGGGAAGGTATCCAATTAAAAGGGCACTAGGCATGAGGGGATATATCTGAACCATATGTAGTATGAGACCGTATAACCTTGCACTGGGCTTAGGATTATCCTTGACACGCGCCAAATGTTATACCAAACGGTGATGTGAGAGAGTGGTGACCGATACCCCAACCATGGCTCAACAAAACTTTACCCAACTACTGCGGAAAACCCAATAGATGTCTATTGTTGAGGGAGAGTTACTGAGACCGCCCAAAGAAGATTGGTGTTTACACTTAATGACATGGATGATAGTTAATCTCACTGAGTTCTGTGAACTCATTCATTTATTTTTGTTTATTCTTTAGACTTCTCTACAGGTTATGAGGAATCCACTTTCGTTGAGGATCCTTTGTCAAGTGGTTACCAGGAGGGCGTAATCAGAGAAGAAGTGGAAGCACATGATGTTTCTTGTTTATGTCAAGATTGCTTCCATGGAGTCACCTTTCCTTAGAGTTTTTTCCTTTAGATTATTTTCTGTTGTAGACTTTAGATTTTTCTTTCCTTCTTAGAACTCTGATGTTAGTCTTTTGATTGGAAGTTTTGGACAGTTGTAATCTTTACTGTCGATTTGTTAATTTAACACTTGAACTAGATTTATTCTTGTACATTTAATTACGCTATGTCATGTATTGTATGGAATTGTCACTGAACCTAGATCTTGTAGTATATCACCACAGATATTCGGGTATAACCAGATCCAGCTGGGCGGGGTGTGATAAGTTTTCTCTTCCTGCCGAGTGAGACCCCACGAATAAGATCCTTACTTCTTCACTCACTTTTTCCTAAAACCCCTGTGAACTGTCTTTGTCTAGTTTCTTTCTTTGGGTCTTTGTTCTCTTTGTCTAGTCTATGTTACAGGTGAAGGTGAACTGAAGGTGAAAGGAAGCTTCTATTCTCTCCTTGTTCTCCTAGCCTCAGTCGGTGTTGTGTGTTAATTGGGGTTGATCTTACAACGGTGCAATGAGGAGACATTTGAGTGTAGGAAGTTCTCGCCATCCCGAGTAAAAAATATCCACTACAGCGACCAACTCGAACAGTTTATACTCTCCAGCAAGGGAAAAATCATGGGCAAGGGATAATCACAATGGTTTTTCAAGTTTAAGTTCAATGAGTTAGAACGAAGTAGGTTCTACAAATATTTCAGCTCGATGCATGGGGTCTAAAACACTATATGGCATGGTCATCAGAGAGCAGATTGAAAAAATATCAGATATCTGTGGAAGACTAGTGGAACTCTGGGTGCCGTTGGGTGCCATTGACATTTCATTCATCGGCAAGGAAGGCTTTCGAGCGATATTTGCACTGCAAATCAATAGAAACAAAGTGCTATCCATGGCGCCATGGTGGGTGGAAAAAAGGCTTTAACACTTGGCAATGGACCCTATTCCTGATTATAAAAGCAACAATGTCCTTCCTCCTATACCTGTCTGCGTTCAGATGCAAGGTATTCGTTTTGATTGCTTCGAATACAGGCTGATACTGAAGGCAGCTAGTGAGTTAGGGAAAGTGGTGGACCTTCAATTGGAAGTAACTGAAATGGGACTCCCTGAAGGCTTGGCTCGCGTTAAAGTTATGTTTAACATCATCCATTTTGTGAAGTTGTATATGCTCAGATAAAGAGCAATGGTGAAGAATGGGTTCATGTGAAGTTACAATATGAACTACAATCTGTGAGTTGTGTTTGGAAAATTACTCACCCCACCGTGCGTTGTCCATCGGTTGAATCTGAAAATATGTCCTTGTCTCAATGTGGTATGAAAATTTACCAACATCTAACCACGATTCCTATCAAGTTTAGGATCAACTGAATGACGTCTAAAAATACTTTAAAAAACCTCTTTATTATCCCTTCATTGGTGAAGAAGGAGTTTGCTGGTGGCCAAATCAGCAAACAGGAGGAATTGCGAAGCATAAGGCAAACTGGTGATAAAGAGGCAAGGAAAATCAACAAAAAAAAAAAAAAAAAAAAAAAAAAAAAAAAAAAAAAGAATGACTTGAAGGGACCAACTAATGAATCGGCGGTTAACTGTGTTTTGGGGAATGCTGGAAAAATGGAAGAACCAGCACTTGACAGTGAAATAGGAGATGCGTTCTCAAGGGGGGCTTTTGCGAAGGGATTGAAGATGCAGGAAGGTGAGGCTCATACTGATCAGGAGAATGAGGGCCTCAACATGACACCAAAGCTGATTTTCAACATGAAAAAGTAGGTTGCCAAGTTGACCAGGGAGAAAAAAAGGGTTAGTCATGCGATAAAGGGAAGATGATAATGGTTGATGGGAAGCAAATGAGCACAGATGAATCAAGGGAAGTCGATGTGGGAACTATAAAAAAAGTTTTGTTGGCTATGGAGAGTTTGGAACAACTTGAGAGAGTGACGATCCAGTCACTAAATACCCAATTGGTCACCTTTGTGTCAAAGTGTGACTACCCAAAATTGGAGGAAAACGGTATTGGGAATAGGGGAAAATGAATGCCACAAACAGCTGAAGCCTATACGCAAACAGATGAAGGGATATTTTAGATAGGGGAGGAAGTGGAACAACCTACACTCGATGTTACAGTCATTCGCAAATGCTGGAGGAATTCTCCAGATTACATGCAACTTCCTCTTATTGACCACTTTAACCTCTTTCTGGAATCACTTTTGAGGTAGTCTTCAGATCCGAATACATTGTTTTGGGACTTGTGGAAATCCATGGAAGCTTGTTACATGCTCAATCCTAATTCAATGATACCATGGAGCAGATGATACAACCACAACAGCCCCCTTAAGTTGTCTTCCAAAACATGGTGATGGAACCAGAGACTAGCATCTCCCAAGTCTTCCCATATCATAAATACTTTGAATTTTTTGACTTTTACATTGTGCTTTTTATTTCAATTCTTGCTATCATGGGTAGCTGGCTGAAAAAAATCCATCCCAAATCTAGAAATAGGTTTTCTGCTTAACTCGTTGAATTACTTTGATCCAATTGCCCATCTTACTTTTTGAATGTTTGTGCTTAGTAGAGGGAAAACTTTGTGTTATTTATTCTATACTTTCCCTTTATTGTTTCTTATCTTAGTGTTTCATCACTATATTTGGACTCACAATTGGATTCTGTGGTGGGGATATAGGTGGTGGAAATTAATTGTTGGATTATGGATTAAACTAACTGGTTTTATCATTGTTTTTTCAATCATTATGAAATTCTTGGCTTGGAATGTGAGAGGTATTAATGGCAAGTTTACTCAACATTGTCTCAAAAAAAAAAAAAAACATTGAGAAAACATAGACCGGATCTTGTTTTCCTGTGTGAACTAAATGCTGGGACCATCAGGACTTGGTGTCGAAAAAGCGGAATATCTTTAACAAGTAGTATTGTGGGACATGTTGCCAGTAGCGGCTCAAAAGGTTTGAAGGGAGAGATTGTGGTCCTAAATCTGTGGATTTCAGATTTGAACTGATTCACTCACACCCTTCCACCTTCCTAATACTCTGCTGGTTGTATGATCTTTCTTACATTGTTTGTTTCATTTATGCACCCCCTAATTACTCAGATCTAAAGATTTTTTGGTCGCAGGTGGCTTCCTTGTTGCAAAATTTAACAGAACCATATGTGATTATGGGGGATTTCATTGAATTGCTAGAGGCAAACGATAAGATTGTGGGGGGGGGGGGGGGGGTTATGCCCTCGGGGGCGCAACTGACGTTAAGAGCTATCATTAATGATGAAAATCTGTATGAGATTTTTGTGCCTGGTTGCTCATATGCTTGGATAAATAGAAAAAAGCCTCCTAATTTGGTTAAGGAAAAATTGGATCGGGTTTTCTGTTCACCAAGGTGGATTAGTTGTTTCCCGAATCAGCGGTGGAAAAACTACCTTGCTACAGGTTTTGACCACAACCCTTTAATCCTTCAACCTTTTAATGACCTGTCTTTTAAAAGAAAACTGTTCCATTTTCAAACTTGGATTTCTCAACCTAAGTTTTTCTACAGATCTCCAATCTGTATGGTTGAAATATTTTAATTCTCCTCTCAATGTAAAATTGGCCAATATGACATGTTTCTTACAACACTAGAATAATTCGGTGTTTGGCTTGGTGGATAATATCTTCCATGGAATTTCTCTTGAAATTGAGACTCTGGAAGAAGGTGCTAATCTAGATTGGAATCTTATTCACCAGAAAAAACAAATGCTAGCGTGGGCCCTAGAGGCTGAAGAAATGTTCTAGTTTTTGAAGTCACGTGGGATGTACATTTCTGATGGGGATAGGAATACTAGATTTTACCATCGTTCTAGTAAAATCAATATTCACAAGTGAAGGATTTCCGTTGTGGAGACTAATGGGAGGTGATTCTCTAACCCATGTGAGATAGCAGGGGCTTTTGTGGACTATATGAAACAACCGTTTCAATTCAATTGTACGTTGGACCCTGACTTTGTTGAAAGCCTCTTTCCTCCCATTGACCTTAGTGGTGGTTCCCTCTCCGATGTATCAGACCCAATAGAGATTAAGAGTGCAGTGTTTTCGCTGGGACCTCATAAAGCCCCAAGGAAGGATGGTTTTAATGCTTTCTTTTATCAGAAATTTTGGGACTTAATCAATAGGGATGTTATCAGGTTTGTGAACTCATTCTTTTTGGATGAATATCTTCCTGAAGGAGTAAATCACACTTTACTATGTTTTATCCCTAAAAGGGATGATGCTAAATCCACTTTGATTTTTGCCCCATTAGCTTATGCAATGTATCCTATAAAATTATTGCTAAAATCTTAGCTGAAAGAATAAAATCCTTTCTACCGGGAATCATTTCCTCGAATCAAGGGGATTTTGTAGCTTAAAGACAAATTACGGATACTACCATAGTGGCTCATGAAATCTTTCATTTCATGCATAAAACCCGCTGTAAGAAAGGTTTTATTGCTTTGAAATTGGATATGTCTAAGGCTTATGATAGGGCAGATAAGGGCATTTTAATCAAATTGTTTCATTTTCTTGGATTTGATGATAAGTGGTGCAGGCTAATTGACATTTTAATCTTGTCCCCCACCTTCTCTATTAAGCTCAACGAATCCCCCTACTCTTGGTTCACTGTATCACGAGGCTTAAGACAAGGGTGCCTCCTCAGTTCATATGTTTTTTTTATTTTTATTTTTTATTATTATTAATTATGGAGGTTCTATCTCATCTACTTGATGAGTACAAATCACTCAAACTCCTAAGTGGCATTAAAGTAGGAAGGGGGCACCAAAAATTGTAGACCTTTTTTTTTTTGCAGATGATACTTTCCTCTTCTACAAAGCTAACATTGAAGAAGTGTTAGCCTTAAAGGCGGTTTTGGAACTCTTCTCGGATTTGACAAGGCAAGAGATTAATTTTGAGAAAAGTGGAGTTCTCTTCAGCCGAAGTGTGCCTAGAGAAGAGAGAAATGTGATACTTTACATCCTAAGGGTATCATAAATAAGAGGAGAAACAACCTATCTAGGTACCAAGTTGATGGTTGGAAAAGGAAAGGCAAAATCTTGCAAAATGTGCTAGACCAAATGACTAAGAAGATGGCATGCTAGAAGGCAACAAATTGTTCTTTTACGGAAAGGGGTGTATTGATGCAGACGGTATTGTAATAAATGGCTCTTTATCAAATGTAGTGCCTAAGATTTCCAAGGACAATATGTGCAAAAATAGATGCTATTTGTCAAAAAATTTGGAATGGACAACCTAACAAGAAAAAACAGTTGAACCTCATTACATGGGGGAGATACTGCAAGCCAAAAGTGTTAGGAGGAATGGGATTCAAGAGAATGGAGGGCTATAACTCTGCTCTATTATTGAAACAAGGATGGAAACTATCCCAACTAGATGCTCTATGGGTATGTGTTCTTAAAGCCAGATACTTTAGGTATCATCTTTTCGATCCTAAAGTATGTGCGAAGAAGGGTTCATGGATATGGAATAGCATCGCGAGTGTCCTTCCTCAGCTAAAGACAATGGTGAAGCGCAAAGTCGGGAAAGTACACAGACCTCCTTTTGGTTTGATCTCTGGTTACCAACACAAACACAAAGTCTGACATCAACACAAGACTTTTCTATATGGCCACGACAGGCAACTGTGGCAGAAGTGTTCAACGACATACAAAACACAAGCATATCTCTTCACCTTCCCCCAACCCTACCCCTGTTATAACAATGCCAATTTCTCTCACGGGCCAATGTGACCACGGTCCTCTTTACTCTCTCCAAATGGAGAATTCACGGTCAAAAGGGCTTTCCAAGAAATAATCAAACATCATTTCGTACCCCATGATAACTAATTTACAGAATGGTGGAAGCAAATGTGGAAACTACCAATCCACCCAAAGTTTAATGTTTTCTTTTGGCGTGTATTGAATGCAGGACAACAGGTTCGGGGAAAAATTGCTCAATGGTTAAACATTCAACTAGAATGTGCCTTATGCAGGACGGAAAGTGAAACAATCTGGCATGTCTTTATATCATGTGACTGGATGAAAAGAATTCATGCAGCAAGTCCACCAGGGTTACGCACAAAAAATTGGAATGACTCATCACTCTTGAGTTGGTGTCATACTTGGCTCACTTTTGGATAAATCCAGGTCTAAATGGTTTCTTTCTGTTTTCAGTAGATCTTGCTATTTCATTTGGCAAGAAAGAAACTTGAGGGTTTTTCAACAAAAAACACCTAATCCATTGAAGGTGTTAACTAGCTTAAACCAATGGATTCTAGCCTTAAAACTGTGAAACCCGACCCTAACCTTGACCCGGATACTCCTTTGTCTGTAGGTCCGAAGACCCGAAGTAGAAGTGAAAGTCAACTATGGGCCATATTGGTAGAAGACATAGTGTTCGACTCCGAACCTATGGAGATTGAAGATGATGCTCCATACTTGAAGACAGTGTTGGATATAGAGAAGAGACTACGCCTTGATGAAGAGAAGATTGGTTGATGACCATAGAGCTTGGTGGGATATGATTTAAAGCCATTTTTCCATGCTAGGTAAGTTATAGAATATGTGTTTAAAGTTTCATTTGATTCTGAGTAGTGGAAGACCCTCAAATCCCTGTCTTTGGATTTGCTGGTCGCTTGGGTCGACTAGGCCAGGCTACCCAGCCAATCGACCCAGAGATGCTGAACTCGAGCAAAATCTTCTGTTTAGGTTATGTTGCTATATATACCCCATGACTTCGTGATTTTAGTGTCCCTAGCCTCCAAAGCACTTAGAGAACGAATGGAAACCATCTCCAAGCCTCCAAAAGTGTAGAAGAAGATCTAATCTTGCAAACTTGCTAGTTCTCTCTCTTGTTCTTCAATCAAAGGTTAGTATTCAATCTTTTGTGTTCTTGATTCATTCTTTCCATGATCACTCTCATCTTTGAACTGAGATTATGATGAAGATGCTGCAACCTTGTAGTCATATCTTTACAATCTCTTTTCATTTTCTTGTGCCATGATTATCTTATTCATTCTTTACATGATTTTTATGATTTCTTCTTAAACTATGATCATATTCTTATTTCGATTTATTCTAGCATTATAGATGTTTCTCTATGATTATTCATACCTCTGATCTACTGTGTTCTTGTACTAGAATGAGATCTTATCATCTCTAGTTCATCTCTTTCGTTCATAGCATGTTTTCCAATGAAAACCATGATTTTTACCAAAATAGAAATTATGATTTCAAATTAGTAAATAATGGTTTTAATGGTTGTTTGATGTCTAAATTATGCTTTTTAGTCTTAGACTACTGTGTTAGACATTCTCTCCAAGTTTCGTCGCATTCTAGATTGTGTAGCATAGGTTTCGGATCAAGATTCTATTCTTGGATTCGGATTTGCTCTTGGGCAGACTGCATGGGTCGACTAACTCAGTCAACCCAGCCAATCAACCCGCAAGAACAGAATCTGATTTCTTCGTCTGTTTCGATTTGATTGATGCTTATTCTTTTAGGACTGCTTCCTAATGATTGTGTGATGCTATTCTAGGGTTTATTTGCTAACTTTGGATTCATCCTCTTGTTCGTCCGGAATATATTCGAATCTATTTAAGGTAAGGAAAGTTGTTACCATATTAACATAGATTGCATATATTTAGTTTCTAATTTAGGAACTACTTAGATTTGCTACTGTTATGTTAGTTTCTATTATGATATGAATGCTGCAAGTACATTAGGATCTTATTTCCTTATTTACTTTATGTACTTGATCATGTATGAATACTTATTCATGTATGTTGCTTATTTATTTAATCTTGTCTTATTATACTCTTTCATATGATGAGATATCTATCATGGATGATATGACTGAATTATGATTGTGATTGTTTAGGTATGATTTGGGATTGGGGAATGTCCTTTTGACATTTCTGTCATTGGACCTAATTGGGAGTAGTATGGGATATTTCCAATGTTGCCCTTTGACACTTTCCCGGATTATTGGTTTTCATACCTAGGACTTGTCTAGCAATGTTTGGCTAGGTCATACCCCTGTTATATCAGACCCGATTCGGAAGGGTATTGAGACCGAACGACCGGTGGTAGCAATGGGGATTCATGGGTGCTCAAGACCGGTGAGTTATATCCGTGAGGGGACATGAATCACATTGTGGGGACCATTTATGGGTAGAGTTGCATATGGATAGACTTGAGCTCATGGGCGTTCAAGACCGGTAGCCAACCCGTGAGAGGACATGAGAGCTTCCCATTTACTATATGTGGATGATCTATAGGGTTGATGAGTCCGTATTTGAGAGAGTCGGATACGTTGACTCTAGTGTGAAGGATACCGGAAAGGATCCCGAGAGGGGAGGAATGGACGTATCTGGATTTGAGTTGATGTAACTAAGTAGAAGACTTGCATTGGGCTAGGCTTTACCCTGACATGCGCCAATACTTAGACCAAACGGTGATGTGAGAGAGAGGTGACTTAACCCCCAGCCATGGATTGTCCGAGAGGGATGAAGGACCCTTTGCCAACCGAGGATGAGTGAATTGAGACCTACCCAAAGAAGTATGGTGCTATGACTTAAAGCATGTCTGCCTATAGAGACCAGCATACATAAAGCTAGACTCATACATGCATTGTCTGCCTCATATCATATCGCATTATGTTTTGCTTATGTTATCATGTTATTTATGCTAGTATGGAATAATTTGCCTTGCTGAATTTCTTTTGAAACTCACTCCTTTTGTACATCTTTTGTTAGATTATTCTGCAGGCCCTGATGGCTATGAAGCGCAAGATGAAGAAGCGTACCATATGCAAGGTGTTGGCGACTATGAAGATTACTTTGAGGATTCCTCGAGTGGCTCACTGGTTACCAAGATTAGCTCTACTGTGGAGTGGGAACGTCTGAGCATTATTGATGAAGTCTATGTTTATGAAGACGTCCTTTACAAAGTAGAATAGACTTAGCTTAGTTAGATTATATCTCTCTTTCTTATCTTTAGAATTAGTTGTAATCTCTTTTGATTTTCAAACTACATTCCGCTGTACTCGTGGAGTGAGATTCCGCCTCACTCTATATTTGATTTTATATACCTATTGGTATCATTTCCGCACTCTGATGAATATCTCGTTACTTACTTTGATTCATTTGAATAATATTGTTAACCTTGATTTAGTCTTGTTCTTGATTATATTGTTGTGAATGTGGGAGGTTGATTTTACTAACTACTGGATCTTGTGGACTGTGGATCACACACTCGGGTATGCCAGATAGGGTACCGGGTGGATGTGACAAAAGCTATATGAGTTGGAAACCTTAACTCACCAACACAAAATAATGAAGATCCACCATAAGATAATGAAAACAATTGGTGCACTAATATACTGAGAACTAACAATGCATATGGTGGAGCCCTTAGAGGCAACATTTTTTGGGTTACAAACTGGGATAAAAGAAGCAACAACACATGGTTTTGAATTAATAGAGAGATGGAGCAACCTAAAAGGATTACCAACTCTCTTACCAAAACCAATCTTAGGGATATGCCCTCTAAGTCAAATATCTATGTTGATGAATGTTGCTAAGACACCATAGACAGTTATGTATGATAATTTCCCATCCCCAGTGCTCCAATTTTGGTTTGAAATGTGTTGCTAATACTCCAAATATATCAATTCAATTTAATTGATAGGGGAAAGATCCTTACCTGGATTCGCTTTCCTAAATAATGAAGTCTACGCAGCGGAAGTAAATCTGGATCCATATTCTCGTTCCACCACCAAAGGTCTACCGGGTGATTCCACAATCACTAGGAAAGGGAATAATTTCCACAACCCAAATTCCATGTGGAAAGAAGATGGAAGAGTGATCTAAAGCAAAGGAAGGAAACCTCCAATGAGTTTTTCCTTCCTGCGTTTCTTGGAGAAAAGGGAAAGAGAGATAGAGCCGCCTCTTTTCTGGAAAAACCCTCGTACGAATGAAATCACACCCCTCAAGTGATGCGGTGGTTACAAATATATAACCTATATTCTGTAACCGCCCTAATATGTGAGTTTCCAAATTTGCCCTTGGGCATCAAATTTATTAATTATATTAAAAAATTCCAACAGCTCCCACTTGCACAAGGGCAAGTATTAACCTCTTAATGTGTCACAGACACACATGTATATCCCAGATATACACATTCAATCTCTCTACTATGTATCCCAGATACATTGACCTCTTGTGTCCCAGACACACATGTATATCCCAGATATACATATATATTGATCTCTTCGCTATGTATCCCAGATACATAGACCACGTGGGTCCCAGACACTAATATCCACAAGTCATACTGGCAAAATGAGTCGTGCGACCGGTGATATACCTGCACGCGTGAGCCCCAAACTAGAAACCTTCCCAGAAGGCCAGAATGGCACATCACTCAAAGAAACATATCAAATAAGTATTAGTATACCACAGTGTCCTAGGTTTATTCAAACTCACCAAACTAAAGGTATCTCAATCCCTCTAAGAGATCACCTTCTTGTCCTTAAAATGTTCACTACTGTAACACACAGTTGGCGCCAGCAAACACTTTTAGGGTGCAGTTGAATCAAACCTTTCCTTTCGCCCCAGACCATAACTACACTTAGGATTGACTCCTTTCCCGATAGTGCCCCTTTAGGTCAAATCTATCATGACCATAAGTAACACCCCAAAGTAGCCACATCAATCATTTGTTTCATGATGTCGTCGAAAGCCACTAAGAACACTAACGGACCATAAAGTCCAGGACTCACACAATGAAAGGAGTAGGGATCCATCCTCTCATTTCCAATGATCGCTAAGCACACACAGTATGATATACGTACTATGGCGAAGCATTATATATACAATAGAACGTATGTCCATCTCAACACCATATAGGTCTTAGTCTAGTCGCAACCTCTTGCGCCTAACCCGAGCTTCTTTATTGTCGCCACCCTAGCACCACATAAAGTACTCGCACCTGGCTCCTATAGGCAACATGAATAGTGGGAACATTCATGTCGATTCTCTTCACAATAGAGAAACTCATCTTGATTCCAAATCAAGGCCACATCATGATTATGAATTGACCTACACAAAGTCATTCACAATCCGCCTCATCTCTGCTCGCCTCCAAGGCGCCAGAGGCGAATGCTCGTGTGAGTGAGTCATTCTCTTGCCTATTCACATATCTTGTTTTATGCTAAAAGAACACAATCACACAAAAAGTGAAAAAAACAAATGCTGGAATGAACTCATATTACTCAATAATAAGAAAGTCTCAGTACAAAAGTAAGTCACAATCTATGCAAGCCCAAGGATTCTACATGAGAAATAAAAAATCCTTGGCTATAGGTTTGGTAAGAGGGTAAACTACCATCTGACTAGTAGATATGTGCTTAAGTACAACTTTCTTCCTTGATATAATGTCTCTAACAAAGTGATATCTCAACTGTATATGTTTGGTCTTCCCATGATACTTGGGGTCCTTGAGATAGCTAAGAGCTGTCGTACTATCACAGTAGACAAGGGCAGCCTCTTTGGATGTCATCACAATCCCAGTATGTCGAAGGAATCTCCTTAACCAAACAACCTCTTGAACCGCAACTGAGCATGCCACATACTATGCTTCCATGGTCGAGAGGGATATACAAGTCTGCTTTTTGCTACACCATGAAATGGCCCCGCCATTCAGCAAGAAAGCATATCCAGAGGTTGATTTGCGCTCATCAATGTATCCAGCCTAGTCGGCATCGCTATAGCCAACCAACCGCAAATCCGATCCTTGATAACACAGCATGTAGTTACTCGTTCCTCTGAGATATCTCAATATCCTCTTGACTACTTTCCAGTGCTCTATGCCTGGGTTTGATTGGTATCGACTAACCAAACCCACCGCATAACAAATATCCGGCCTAATACACATCATAGCGTACATAAGGCTACCTACTGCACTGAAATATGGAACTCTTTCCATCTTGGTTTTCTCCTCTAGAGTCTTAGGACCCATATCAAGGCTCAAATGCAAACCCTTCTCCACTGGAGTCTCAATTGGTTTGCAGTTGTGCATTTGGTATCTTGTCAAGACATTGTCAATATATGTCTTTTGAGATAAACCCAGTAATCTCTTTTGCCTATTTTTGACAATCTTGACACCAAGCACATAGCTTGCTTCACTCATGTCCTTTATATCAAATACAGAGGACAACCATTTCTTAATGGTTTCCAATAGCTCCTTGCTATTGTTAGCCATAAGTATGTCATCTACGTATAGTGTCAGATTGACATAATTACTATCAGATCTCTTGGTGTAAACACAGTGGTCTTCCTCAAGCATGGAAAAACCATTTTCCATCATAGCTTGGTGGAAGCGCACATTCCACTGTCTAGATGCTTACTTTAAGCCATATATGGACTTCTTAAGCTTGCACACTTTGCGCTTAAGTCCATTAGCTTCAAAGCCTTGAGGTTGATCCATATAGATCTCTTCCTCAAGTTCTCCATTGAGAAAAGCAGTTTTTACATCCATCTGATAAAGCTCCAAGTCCAACTGAGCAACAATGGCTAGTATGAGGCGGATTGAGGCAAATCTAACCACAGGGGAAAAAGTTTCCTCATAATCAACGCTCTCTCGTTGGGTGTAGCCCTTAGCCACTAAACGAGCCTTGAATCTCTCAATAGATCCATCCGCCTTTCTCTTGATCTTGAGAACCCACTTGTTCCCAATTGCCTTTCAGCCTTGCGACAAGTCAACCAAGTTCCAGACATTATTAACTTTCATCAACTCCAACTCTACCTTTATTGCTTTCAACCATTCCTTTGAGCTTGACCCCGCAAGAGCTTCCTGCACGCTCTTCGGTTCATGCTCATCGATTGAAGTCATCTCACAGTCGATGTCTTCAGGAGTTACCATATAGGCTTCATCCTCTATGTCGAAACGTCGACGAGGAACTAGCCCGCGCCCACTACAGCGCAAGTGCATGTCAGATTGCTCACCCTCTGAGGTAGCTATCACATCTACACTCCCACTCCCACTAGGATCTTCTAGATGAACCCCAGGTTCATTATCCAGAATCTGAATCCCTGAAGTGACAAGACCACTATCTTGTATCTCAAAGAATTCTGATGATTCTTCATTAACTCCTGAAAGAGATGGAAAATCATTATCGAAGAATGTTGCATCCCTAGACTCAAGTTCCGTTCTCCTCTCACTCTCATCTAGTCCAATGAAGACATGGCCCTTGGAGGGTTCATAATATCTCACAAAGATACACTTTCTTCCCTTGGGTCCAAGCTTTCCATATTGGTGAGAAGTAGAGTGAACATATGCTGCACATCCCCATGCATGCAAGTAACTCAAATCTGGCTTCCTTCCGGTCCACAACTCATATGGTGTGCAAGACCGATTTGGTTGGAACTCTGTTGAGGATATAGGCCGCAGTCAGCAAAGCATCCCCCAATAAGAGATGGGTAGATTTGCATGCGCCATCATGGATCTCACCATGTCTAACAAGGTTTTATTCCTCCTCTCAGCGACTTCATTTTGCTGTGGAGTCCCTGGAATAGTAAGTTGTCTTGATATCCCCTTTTCATCACACAACCCTTTGAACATATCGGAGAGATATTCTCTACCTCTATCCATTCTAAGAGTTTTAATCCTTTTATCTAATTGATTCTCAACCAAACTCATGAATTTCTTAAAACATTCTAGAGCTTCTGACTTATGAGAAATTAGATAAATGTGACCATACCATGTATAGTCATCTATGAATGTGATGAAATTAGCCTGTCCTTTTCTAATATGCACATTCATGGGTCCACACACATCTGAATGGATAAGTTCTAAGGGAAGAGAGGCTCTCAAAGCCTTTTTAAATGGTTTTCTAGTTGCTTTTCATGCTAGACATGACTCACAGGTTGGCAAATTAGATAATGAACCTTGGCCTAAGAGACCTTCTCTTGCCAACCTGTTCATCCTATCTAAGCCAATATGTCTTAGTCTAGCATGCCACAAATTAATACACACAGTATCTTGGCAAACAAAAGCACTACTAGAATTAAATTAATAATCAATTATATCCAATACAATGAAACCATTCTGAAGAAAACCATAACCATAAACTATATCACCTAGATACAAAACCAAAGAATTGTTTTCAAATACAACTCTAAAACCATGTCTCATAAATCACTCTTGTTTTTGTTCCCACCTCTGTTACTTTGCCTAAACCACTGAGGTGAGCTCTCTCCTTCTTGCGCTTGAAGCCTGCACCCTTACTAGTGCTTGCTTCAGCAGCAAGTACTTCAGTGTGAGGGACATCGGCCAACATCTGATCCTCCTCTTGCTCATGGTGCTTGGCAGCTTGATCAAATGTCTTGACCTCATCAACATGAGTCAAGAAGATCCTCATATGCTCCCAAGACTTAGGCAATGACCTGATGACTGCGGAGACTTGCTCATCATCAATCTTTTGGCGCCCACATGCGCTCAACTCACTAATCATGTTAGACATGGTGGTTATATGCTGCCTCATGGTGTGACCCTGGCGCATCTTATAACCGTCAAAGGTGAGTCCGAGCTGGCGGCCTCTTGTGGTGGAAATCCCTCTGTATTGGAACTTCACAATCTCCCACAAAGACTCTGCAGTCCTATGCTTCTCAAAACGAAGCATTAGGTCATCCCTCATGGAGCTCAGGATTGTAATCCTAGCTACCCGGTCTTTCCTCTTCTAGGCATTGTAAAGCTCAAGGTCCCTGCGATACTATGCAGTGGTACCTTCCTCAGGTGAGGACATGGTCTAGTTTACGGTTTCCAGCATGTTCTGTTCTTTTAGGAGATACTGCACCTTTCGGTGCCAGAGGTCATAATACCTCTCATTCAGTTTATCTCCTTTCGTGAAGTTAGCATCAATGCTCTTTGTAGCAGCCATTTATCTAGAGACATTATATACTAGGATGAGTTCAACCATTCTAGCATAAAACACAACTCATGCAACAGCAAAGCATAGTCAACCTACGGGATAAGCATTTAAACCAAAAGATGATGCTAACAAACATTCAATCAAATTCTCATGCAAACCCACATAGACTTATATACTAGTTTCATTCTATGCAAGAAACATGATTGATAGACCCATAGTTAAAAACAAAAGTTTTATTAAAATAAAACATGCAATCATGTTAATGCTATGAGGTGGTTTACACAGAACACTTCTAACTCATTAGCTCCCACTAGGCCCCATTACGTCTTCAATGCTCAAACATCACATAGAATGTGAGCCATTGATGTCCAGTAAATAGAAACACATGCAAAACTGGACAAAAAATCAGACAGATTCTAAGATGGCTCTCCGTCTAGATTTCTGCAACCAGACGGATGACCATCTGGTCCAGACGAACGACTGTCTCCCAGACAGAAAATCCATCTAGTCCACAGTGGCCAAAAAACAACCTTTTTTTCATGAACAAAAAATTTTCAAAAAACGGTAAAGCACGTTTTTTCACCCAAAAAATCATCCAAAAACACATAAAAAAAATCCAGCAATAAATATTTTAAAAAAATATTTTTCATGGATTATCAATTCATGCAAAAAATCGTAAGGGAAATTTACAAGGATTCTCCCATTCAGATCCGAACCCAAAACATAAGGGTTTCCAAAAACCTTATCAATCCTCCCATGGGTTTCGTATTAAACCCTGGATTCTCCGTGGGTTTCCATAAACCCTTGATCCTCCCATTGGATCCATACAATGAGATTATACAATGGGGAGGAACAAAGAACCGTGGGAACCAATGGCTCTAATGTCAATGTTGGTAATACTCCAATTATATCAATTCAATTTAATTGACAGGAGAAAGATCCTTACCTGGATTCGCTTTTCTAAATAATGAAGTATACGTAACGGAAGTAAATCTGGATCCACGTTCTCGTTCCATCATCAAAGTTCTATCGGGTGATTCCACAATCACTAGGAAAGGGAATAATTTCCACAACCCAAATGCCGTGTGGAAAGAAGATGGAAGAGTGATTTAAAGCAAAGGAAGGGCCTCCAATGAGTTTCTCCTTCCTGCGTTTCTTGGAGAAAAGGGAGAGAGAGATAGAGCCGCCTCTTTTCTGGAAAACTCTCGTACGAATGAAATCACACCTCCTCAAGTGATGCGGTGGTTACAAATATATAACCTATATTCTGTAACCGCCCTAATATGTGAGTTTCCAGATTTGTCCTTAGGCATCTAATTTATTAATTATATTAATAAATTCCAACAAAAATCTATAACAACATCTACTTTAACGGAAGAATGATGTAATGGAACTCTAGTTAATGTTTGTAAATGCTTTAGTAACTTAATAAATAATTTTTCTTATATCCCAAAAAAAAAAAAACTATCTAAACTCTCTCGACGCTCTTTGGTTTCTCTCATCTTGTTCAACACTCTCTGGTCTCTTGAGACTCTCTCGTCTCTGTTGTGTTTGTTGTGTCTGTTGTGTCTCTTGTCTCTCTCAAGCCCTAAGCAAGCGTAAGAGGTACAAGGAGGCTAAAGCTCTTTGCAACCCTCTGTTTGGAAGTATCTCTGTTCTGTGACTCCCAATTTCTGTGTGAATTGATAATATGTAATGGAAGCTCAGGCATACATTACTCAAGACGATAACCTGATCGAAACTTTGACTGTGAGAGAAACGATTTCATACCATGCTCAACTTCAAGACGAGCAAGCTCTAGTAGAGAGCACAATAATTGAAATGGGTCTTCAAGATTGTGCCGATACCGTAATTGGAAACTGGTATCTACGGGAGATCAGTGGTGGAGAAAAGAGAAGGGTCATTATTGCTCTTGAGATCCTGATGAGACCCAGATTGCTATTCCTCGATGAGCCAACTAGTGGACTTGATAGGTTAGATCCCAATATCGATCAATTATATAAAGTTGAACCCATTGTCGTTTACTTGTTTGTTTTCTATCACTTACCTATTTGCCACTTTTTCAGTTTCCTGATTTGTGTCATCTTATCTCTAATGTCTCTGTTTGTTCTTTGGAGAGGTCTCCACACCAACGACGGCCTGTCTAGAAGGAAAACCTGAAAAGGACCTAAACTTCTTACCCCATTTCTTGCTGTTGTTTTTTTTTCTTCTTTTCTAGAAGATCAGACTAGGTTTTCAATAGAAAAGAAGTTACAATAATTTCCAGTGTGCTGGCGTTTCTAGGCCTGCAAAGGGCATTAGTATGCATCTCAATCCTGATGTAAATAGGACATCGAATTGAATTAAAGAAAATCTTTTAACAGCTAGCATTCTTATTAAAAGGTAGTTGGAAATAGGTTTTGCTTCTTTGTAGCAATATTGAGTAATCTACCATGTAGTAGAGGACAATATATAGAATTTCAACAAGTGGCAGTCTTGCTTCTTTGGTATATATCAATTGAGTAATTTCTTGTTTTTCTATTTGTTTCATATTTCATTGCAAGGGTAGCTAATGTATAGTTTCTGATCCAGAAATGTGACTTTCTTATTTGTCCAAATGTATGTATGATCTGTTTGCTTGCTTATCCATCTAGTACTGTTCTCTATTATTGAATTGAAAGACACATGACAAATACTAGTTCATGAAATGCCAAATTCCAACATTATGGTGATGCTGAAAGAAGAGAAAGTTTAATAGTGAAGAACATATATGTTTGTTGAAATAGGTGAGCAACAGGTCCATATAAGGGAATGTTAGGTTGTGAAGGGAAGGACTTTCTTGTAAGTACTAACTGAGCTCCTTCCCAGATCCATCTCAATCCTCCACACGCACATATCCACGTAGGTACCAGCCTGTATGAGTTGCTGTCTTGAAATGTTGTGGGGTTTTAATCACCTCATATGATTAGAATCTAGAATCCTCAGAGCTATCACTAGGTTAATTAACATTTTCTAAATCACTTTGATCTTTGATGGGGCTGCTTGGTTCACATGGAAATCCTTGTCACCAATGATGTAAAGATCTTTGTTTATATAAATTCTAGAAAACCTCTATGTTTCAATCTGTTAATAACACAAATTATTGGTGGCTCTTTAAGCTTCCCAAGTAAACATGTCCTAGCTGGACAATGCTTGTAGAGATCAATTTCCCAACTTTTCAAGCCATCAACTGAAACCTTCAAATTTTTAAGCACGTAATATGAAAAAGATAATCTTTTCTAAAATTTGAGACAGAAAAGTTTAACACTGAAAATTTCTACTATTAGCAGCAAGGTTTAAAGTATCGCGTATCGGTATTGTATCGGTTGAGTGATTTTAAGAGACGTTTCGGTTTGTATCGTATTGTATCTTAGATACGTATCGATGAATGTGAAATTAAATAAAAATGATCAAAGCACATGGAAATAGTCTAATTTATAAAAAATAATAATAATAGTAAATAGACATAGCTAGTAAATAATTAATTTATCATGCATCCACTTAATCATGTGCACTTCATAACCACTAACCATGACATCTCTTAAGATCAGACTTTATTCATAAAGAAAATTTTTTAATTTAATTAAAAAAAATAAATATTTTATAAAAATAAAAAAAAAAAAAAAAAAAAAAAAAAAAAAAAAAAAGAGGGGGAGGGAGGGAGGAAAAAACAAAACAAACAAAAAAATTATCTTTTTTTACCAAAATAAAAAAAATAAAAAAAAATTTTTATTTTTTTTTTTTTTTTTTTTTTTTTATTTTTTTTTTTTTAAAAAAAAAAAAACCACCACCAAAAAAAAAAAAAGAAAAAAAAAAAAAAAAAAAACAAAACCACCCACAAACCTTTTTTTTTTTTTTTTTTTGTTTTAGAGCGGGGGGAAAAAAGAACTACAACAAAAATGTGGTTTTTTGTAAATTTGAAAATTTTCCCCCCCCAAAACAATTTTTTTTTTCCCCCCCAGTTGGGAGTTCCTGTTGGGGGAATATGCTCTTTGAGCATGAGTGAATGTGAATGAAAAATCATTCATATGGAGAGTTTGTGGAAATAAATGAATTTGTGAAAATATGTGCATAGAATACCAATGGACTATTTGGTGATTCATTGCACTAAGAGAGGTCATGAATGAAGGGTTATGGGAATACCTATAGACTATTGGGTGTTTCATCTCCCAAGGAGAATTCATGAATGGAGGTTATGGGACCTTTTATTTCCTAACAACAAACTTCTCATTTCCCTAAGATAATTATGGAGGGTTTTGGGGACTCTTGATTTCCAAGAAACTTCTCGTTTGTAGCTTGGTTATTAATAAAGCTTTTCATTTCCATAACTTAATTCATTTAGTTTGGGGAATAATGACTATGGCTTTTCATCTTTCAAGCTAGTTAAAGAGACATAGAATTCCTCTATAAATAGGGATTCCCCCTTGGTGAAGATAGGTTGTTGTGTTGTGTTTTTCTTTTATGATTTAAGAAGAATGCTAAGTGTGTTTTAAGGGTCTTCCTAAAAACGATTTGTGAGTGTTGTCAATGGTTTGAGTTTGGCTTCGAGTTTGGTTTCGTGTTTGAATCGTGTGGTGATAGAAGGAAGGCACATGTCAAGTTCATAGTTGCGATATACTTTGTGCTAAGTACATCGTTGTTCGTCGTTGTATCCTGGGAGACAGACGTCCGTTGAATCCTCAAGCACACTGTGGAGGGGACGAATCTGTTTTAAGGAAAGCATTTGATGCGCCTCGACGGTTTTCCTTTACTCTTCTTTTTTGGTTCAAGTTCTGTCTTTCCGGATCTTCTCTTAATTCTTTGATTCCCCTTATTATATTATCAATTTTGGCTAACAATCTTAAAACAGATTATTTAAGGTATAAGACATGGGTTCTTTTTCCAAGCATCAAAGAATAGAAGAAGTCCAATCTCTGGATGAGAAGATGGAAACCTTTGATGGGCTAGTTCTTGATAATCTTTTGAGTTTCTGGAAAGATAAATTACTTACTGCAGATGGTGGTGTAAATGAGTGGACAGTAGCTGTGGTTGAAATACTTAGTGATTGGTGCAAGCATGGTGAAAGTCATCTTGATTTTATTGTTGAGAGGTTATCCTCTTCAATTGATTTATTAGACATCATGGTAAGGGCAGACAGTTTCTTAGACTCTTTAGCTGTTAAGAAACTCCATGAACTACTATCTAAATTGCTTGATGCTCCTTTCCTAAAGACCTAATGAAAGGGGACCATATGATATTTCCACCAATTTTATGATGTTTGAAACATCAGTACAAGACTGTTATATGTTTGCTTGTTTATGTAATTCTAATGATAATCCTCATTGAGATATTACATAATGGTTGTTGCTTTAGTATGAAAACCTTCATTGAATTCTGATAATGAATTTACAAGGATGACAACCATGGGTTTTATCTATTTATTTGGTTGTTTAAAATGTTAACCAATCATTATAGGTTATAATGTTATTTACTTTACTTTCTCTATATATTTAATATAAGGAGAAATAAAGTTGAAAGGAAGAGAAAATGATGATGTGTATTGATTATATGATTTTTCATATTCCTGTGCTAAATATGGGTAAGTAAAAGGTTTTTCCAAAGTATTGCTTACTCAAGCTAAGGGCACCATTACATTGGTTCTTATTAGTCTCATATACTAGGTATTGTGAACTTATTATTTCAATTAGTTCATCTAGTACGTATTGAATTGTGACGGCTAAAAATCCGTTAAGAAGTTTGGGAAGAAAAGAAGATTTTAAATTCACCTTGTGAATATTATTCTTCTGTGAGATACTTTGTTCAAGGTATTTACCCAACTTTATCATGTTTTATTTAATATGATTTGCTTTTGTTGGGTTGGATGCAAAAACTCTAAATGATCAAAGTTGTTAGCCTTGAGTTTATTGTTTCATAACAAAGTTAAAGGCATGATTCTTTTGGAACTACAACAGTTCATTGGGTTTACAGTTTTCATGAGTAAATGTGTTTACTTGGTTCAAGTGATTGTTATATCAAACTATCTTGGTATTTCCAAAAAGAATATTTTGGAGTTTATGGATCCACAATTGCATTATGGGATGGATGAATTGCATAGACATATGGGCTAGATAATATTCTAGTGTGATCAATATATGTAACTCCAATACTTTGGTATGGGATTATTGAATCATATGGATATTGCATTTCCTATACTCATAGAGTATCTTGGCTTAAAATAACAAAAAGAGTATGGTCTTGAAATTGGATATTGACCAAAATTAGAATTGCTATCTATTGGAATCTAATTTGTGTATTCTTTCATGTAATTGAAAATAGATGGAAAAGTTTGAAAGGTTGAACCTTAAACTTGGATAGAAAAGATGTTGTTTTGTTTAACAAAATTATATCTATTATGATTCTTAAAAGCTAATCTTCCTACTGTTGGAGAGGTTGAGTCAAATGCATTAGGGGTTCAGATTTTGTTCAGGTTGAAATATGGGAGATAACACAAGTGTGAAGGCTCCTGCGGCCACGACTCAATCAGTCTCGATTCCAGTAAATCTCCATGAGAAGCCTGAAAAGTTTGGAAGACTAAACTTCAAAACTTGGCAACAAAAGATGTTGTTTTATTTAACAACTTTGAATCTTGCGAGATTCGTAAAAGAGGATCCTCCTATTGATGGGTAGGATGGTTCAAATGCTCAAACGATTGAATCATGGAAACAATTTGATTTCCTATGCTGGAACTATGTTCTAAACGGCTTGACTGATGCACTGTATAGTGTGTATAGTCCTAAGGGTTCTGCCAAGGAACTTTGGGAGTCCTTAGACCATAAGTATAGATCTGAGGATGCTAGTGCTACAAAGTTTCTTGTGGGCCAGTTCTTGAATTTCAAGATGATAGACTCAAAGACTGTGATGAGTCAAGTTCAAGAACTCCAAACGATCATTCATGAAATTCATGCTGAGGGAATGACCATGAGTGAGTCTTTCCAAGTAGTTGCAATAATTAAGAAGCTGCAATCTTTGTAGAAAGACTTCAAGAAATATTGGAAGCACAAAAATAAAGAGATGATTTTATTCTCTACTGATATATGTGCAAATATATTTACTTGTATGTTGCACTATGTATATATGGCAACCCAGGGTTGTGTTGGAAATTTTCCTTATTGATTACATTTTGTTGTAATCATATGAGGTTGCATGTTGCAAATTCATCAAGTGGATTTAGAGTATGTGGATTATGGAAATCCATAGTTTGCCATGAAAAGGGTCGTAAGAGATGAAGGATGTAGCATAATTCATACAATCCAATTCATTAGTGTTGTGTGCATGGTGCTTATGACTTACATATGGAGCACATACCAAAATATAAGGTTATAAAACTTTATATATATTAAACCCGAATTGTGGGGGGTTATGTGAATTTTCATGGAAAAATGAAAAGATTTGAGATCACGGCAGTCATGTGATAGATCACTTCTTTATCAGTTTATAACTGAAAGTAATGGATCTCGTAGAAATCCTTCAAATTAGAAGGTGGTAACCAAATTCATGATAGAATTTGAGTTTGTAGCCTTAGATAAATGTATGGCAAAGGGGCCAAACGGCAATGGAACTTCTAAGAAGATATTCCCAAGTTGGGTATATATGAGGTTATTTTTAAGGCATTCTAGTGGTTAATATTTGGTCCATTGAATTGTTATGGACTTATTATATGGATGATCATCCGGTTTAAACCACTATGATACTCTCAACTTGACCGCACCCATCCGTATGTATTAGTTGCTTAAAATACATTATTGATCATGATGGGTTTGAGAGGTGCAAGTTAAAGTTGTTTATACTATAAGAGATGTGAGGCATAGTCTCTTAATGGTTAGTGCACTTAAAATTTGTGAAGTCCATTCATGGACAGAATATGTTGATGCTCCATTAGTAGTAACTTGACAATTATGAAAGTGTATGCGCATACCTACAGACTGCCTCTATTTATAAGTTTTATTGGCAATGTGGTTTTGCAAAATTGTTTTATCTATAGTAAAAATTTATCTATTTTCATCTCGGATTTTTGCAAAACCAGTCTTGTTTTGTTATGGCAGTTTTGTATTTTGAGTTCCCTAATTAGTTTGGAACTTTTGGTAATTGTCAAGGCAAGCTAGAAAGAAAGCTACAAGGCTTGCTAGAAGGCAAGTTAGAAATCAAGCTAGATGGCGAGCATCTCATGTAGGAATGGATTGTATAGCTGATTAGCTTCATACTAGAGATTTATATATCTCGAAGTTACACGGGCAATTGAAATTTGTTTTGATTTCTAGCATCTCTTATGCCTGCTATATGTATAGCTAAGCTTCTATTGAGAGAATGCAGAATGTGATGTATAACAGTGAGTCAAGACTCATATGTCGTTGACATAATACTGTTGGCTAATTGATCCCGAATGAAGTCATGACATATGATTGTGTAAGGTCAAAAGAAAAAGGATTGTAGATCCGATGACCAAAGGTTGAATTGAGATCAAATTAAACAAACATCAAGAGGAATGGGACTCAAGCCCATTAATGAATAGGTTGATTACAGTGGAAACCTAACCTAGTTGACTGGAGATCCCAAGATCTAGGTTCAATAGGACAACTAAACTGTAATGAACAAGTGAGATCACTGTGGGGGTTCATCCTCTACCCATTCCTAAGATGAAAACAGTGATACCCGTAAGGAATAGGTTAAGCTTATGCTTTTAATGATTCTTACGCATTGGACAAACGTTGGATCCGAGCGGAGTAATGCGGGTTACTCTTAAGTAAGAAATCACCTATGTGAGAGAGAAGAGGGGCCTCTTCAAAGGAGAATTGTGAGGGCTCAATTCTTTAGAAACTCTCGCTGAACCAGGACGATGTCCACGGCCAAAATGGACAAAACCATGAGAACTGTAATTGTGTCAGGGGAATGTCTGTGTGGAGTATATCATCATTTACATAAATGGCAGACAGTTCAAGGACATCGCGTCTACTGATCAGCTAGTAAAGTAAATATACTTTCACAAGGGAAGGTTCAAAGGCAAAACCTACCTATCCTATGCAGGCTTTCACCGTAGAATTCTATCACCTTGTCGGTTGTTCTTTATTTTGTTTTTCGTCGTCATTTTGATTCATGTGGGGGATTGTTGGAATATGTTCTTTGAGCATGAATGAATGTGAATGAAAAATCATTCATATGGAGAGTTTGTGGAAATAAATGAAATTGTGGAAATATGTGCATAGAATACCAATGGACTATTTGGTGATTCATTGCACTAAGAGAGGTCATGAATGAAGGGTTATGGGAATACCTATGGACTATTGGGTGTTTCATCTCCCAAGGAGAATTCATGAATGGAGGTTATGGGACCTTCTATTTCCTAACAACAAACTTCTCATTTCCCTAAGATAATTATGGAGGGTTTTGGGGACTCTTGATTTCCAAGAAACTTCTCGTTTGTAGCTTGGTTATTAATAAAGCTTTTCATTTCCATAACTTAATTCATTTAGTTTGGGGAATAATGACTATGGCTTTTCATCTTTCAAGCTAGTTAAAGAGACATAGAATTCCTCTATAAATAGGGATTCCCCCTTGGTGAAGATAGGTTGTTGTGTTGTGTTTTTCTTTTATGATTTAAGAAAAATGCTAAGTGTGTTTTAAGGGTCTTCCTAAAAACGATTTGTGAGTGTTGTCAATGGTTTGAGTTTGGCTTCGAGTTTGGTTTCGTGTTCGAATCGTGTGGTGATAGAAGGAAGGCACATGTCAAGTTCGTAGTTGCGATATACTTTGTGCTAAGTACATCGTTGTTCGTCGTTGTATCCTGGGAGACAGACGTCCGTTGAATCCTCAAGCACACTGTGGAGGGGACGAATCTGTTTTAAGGAAAGCATTTGACGCGCCTCGACGGTTTTCCTTTACTCTTCTTTTTTGGTTCAATTTCTGTCTTTCTGGATCTTCTCTTAATTCTTTGATTCCCCTTATTATATTATCAATTTTGGCTAACAGTAACTTCTGAAATCAATCACTGAGTTTTTCTACAACTACCCACTAGGTTTAGCAGCTTCGGAGTTTTTCTTTTCTACTCATGGCCTTCAATCTCAAGGTCTCAGACTTCTTCGCTTCCATCAACTCTTTCACTTTCTCTTTCTAGAAATTCAGTTCTTGCTCTGTAAAGAAAAGGCCAATGGATCAAGATTGAATCCATTTCTTCCCCCTTCTGCAACTCGTTGCCAAACATCAAAAGACATTTACCTCATTGAAGTAGTTTGTATCAACGGTATCGATTAGGATTGTAGTGTTTTGTATCGTTTCATAAGAGTATCAGCCGATACATAACGATACGTGAGAAACGATAAGGAAAAATAATTTTTTGGAGACGTATCGGCCTGTATCGTATCGTAAGCCTGGTTACCGATACGTATTGGCTGATACGAAACGATATAGACCGATACTTTAAACCTTGATTAGAAGAGCCTTATGCCCTAAACATTTGTTGATACCCATTTACAGTAAGAGAAGACTTGAATAAGCTTTGCATTGACTTTGCATCTATGAAAACTCAAATCCAAAGAATGCAAAAACTCAAGGTGCCTTAGGCCTTACAAAGAGATGATCAAGGATTCAAAAGAGGAGCCCCTCTTCATTTTAAAACAGTGTAGGGTTGAATAAGATGTGTGAAACCCCAATAATATGAGAAAAAGGCATCTTTCACGCGAAACCCTGTATACCTCAAAACCCTTTATTCCATGTGGAGATAATGTTGAATTCGAACCCGACTTGGGAAGGTCAGCAAAATCAAAGAAAATACTAGAAATTTGAAGAAGATTTTAGAATCATGCAGAATCTTGATGAAAATAAAAAATTTCAAGAGAATTGTAGAAAGTTGAAGAGAGTCAAATAAATCAGGCATCAAAAGTCAGTTTAGTATAAACCAATAGCATTGTAGAAGTTTAAGGAAAGAGACAGAGGCGGTTGAAGAACAAAGTCGGTTCAAGAAACCAACTGTTTCTTCTTGAATAACCGGTTAAGAATCACCATAAATTGAATATAAGATTAGCTGATTAGGTATTATGTAAATGAAAAAAATAATAAAAAAAGAAGATGAAGAAGAGAGTCAATGGAAGGAGAGAAGGAAAGTAAGAGAAGAAAGAAGGTGTTGAAACACCTTGTTTGTTTGTTAATACACGTGAACAAAACGTGTATGAGATTGAAGAGATAAGAGAGAGAGAAAGAAGGAGATTGAAGAGTGATGCGTCCAAAATCTGCTCAGCCCTTAGATCTCCTGATAATGACCTGCAAAACAAAGCGTTAGATGTGTCCCGACCGCTAGGGTCGGGAGTCCACCTCCTAAGGCTAAGTCAGTTGATGAACTTAATCACAAACGGCTCTGCTAGAACACAGAGCTAAGGAATGAATAACTGGAATACGATTCAGATAGTAAGCATCTGAGTGTTCACGTTCAACTGTGTGTATCTAAATCCCCCTCCCTTGTGGGAAGGCGATGTTTATATAGAATGTACCTTCGAATCTTCTTCGTTGGATGTATATGAGCCTTCTTCGGATAGCCGTTGGATCTCAACAAATAGATCCGTTGAGTGATAGACTTCTACTAGTTTGGACTAGTAGAGGACTCCTAGAATAATCCGATTGTTATCTGATGATTATCCTTCTGAAAGTGATAAGTGACAGCCGCCCAATTCTGACTGTCGTCACTAGGTTAATTAACCTCCTCCATAAGTATTGGATTAGGGTGTGCATGTATCTGATT
This sequence comes from Hakea prostrata, assembly GCF_041222555.1. Taxonomy (NCBI): domain Eukaryota; kingdom Viridiplantae; phylum Streptophyta; class Magnoliopsida; order Proteales; family Proteaceae; genus Hakea; species Hakea prostrata. Next base: position 32,265,035 of record NC_142600.1, read on the forward strand.
TAGTGTTCTTCCTCAGCAAGCTACCTCCTGAACCCGGCTCCTTCGGAAACAAGTCAATTCCCTTCGTCTCGACCGGAGTCAAAGGTCGAACTATGAATGAACCAAGTTCGATCATATTTTCTCCGTATCAAGAGCCCCCCAGACCAAGCGTTTGGTCGATCCCGAGGGCTTGGTTTTTAACTGGGTTTGTCATCAAGCAATAGTTTTGCATAATCCTTTAAACGTCATTTCGCATTTAATGCGGTAGTGTTGCTTTTTCCTCGAGCTTTGTGAGGGTGCCACTATACGTCCTCCTACCGCCGAAAACTATTGTGGCTCACGCAATCAAAACGACGGTTTAACACCTGTTTTGGATTCGTGAGTTCAAATTTTCGAACCGTCTTCAAATCTCGTTCGTTGATGCCGAATGAATCTCGATCGTTGATGTCCTCGAACATCCGTGCGGGTGCTTAAAAGCTGTTCGTTGTCTTCTTAGGTTTCATTCTTCTTGTCTGGAATTTTGAAACCTCGTCGTCTTCTTCGCGCCTTTATGATTCTTTCGTTCTCGAGCTCTCTGCCTCAGTGAATCAGTAAGTTTACTGATCTTTTTGCAAAGTTTACTTTCTGTCTCCAAGTTTCTTTTTTCTCTAGAAACTGTCATCAGACCCTTTAGTAATGGAAGATAATAGGGTTTCCCCTGCATCAAGCATTGGTAAAAGTGATAGTGGCAATGAGGCCTTTGTTTCTCTCGCCTCTAAGTAGTCGGATAGTGACAACAAAACCCTAACTGCTCTCTGGCGTGACTTCGCAGAAGTTAGCCAACAAAGAGTAGAAGAAAGAACCGAGACTTCTTCTATGCATCCTATGTCTGGACCTTCCATGACTCCTAGAACAACTGCCGAGTCTTCTGGGCGGTCAAAAGAATCCATCAAATCCGCCGGTGGACCTGATTTTGTAGCATCCTCCTATAATGAGGAAAATCTTCCTTTAGCTGTCCAGGGTTTTGGCTTTCCTTCTTCGTATCATCTTAGGGGTATAGGTCACCACTCTCTCATATCACCATTGGTCTAAGTACCGGCGCATGTCAAGGTCAAAGCCTAGCCAAATGCAAGTCTCCTACTCAGTTACATCAAGTCAGATCCAGATACGTTTATTCCTTGCCCCTGGCGATCCTTTCTGGTATCCTTCACACTAGAGTCCTCATAGTCCCTGACTACGGACTCATCAACCTTATAGGTCATCCACATATGGTAAACGGGAAGCTCTCACGTCCCCTCACGGGTTGGTTACCGGTCTTGAGCGCCCTTGAGCCCAAGTCTAACCATATGCAACCCTACCGATAAATGGTCCCCTCAATGTGATTCCTGTCCTCTCACGGATTGGTTACCGGTCTTGAGCGCCCATGAATCCCCATTGCTACCACCGGTCATTTGGTCTCAATACCCCTCCGATTAAGGTCTGACATAACGGGACATCCTAGCCAAACACCACTAGACTGTCCTAAATATGTCATCCAACAGTTTAGGAAAGTGTCCAAAGGGCATCTCCGGGAACATCCCATAATATTCCCGTAGTAGTCCTAGGACAGAAGTGTCAAAAGGACACCTCCCCTTTCCAAAGCATACTTAATCATACACAAACATGAATCCATAACATCACATATATAGTAACTTCATATATGGAAAGAAATCAATAACAACATATATCTTGCATATAATTAATAAGTAAATCATACATGAATCATAAACAAGTAATGCTACTAAAATCAAGATAGTACAACAGTAGTATAACATTGTAAGAATCTAATTAAAGAAATAAACTAACAAGATTCAAATATAGAAACTAAGATATGCAATCTATGTAGTTAAGGAAGTAACCATCTTTACCTTTTATAACTCGCAAAGGAATCTTAAGGAATCAAGTAAGATCTTGACAAAACTTGAGAAGAAGGTCCTAAACAAGTGTATACAACATATTAGGAAAGATACCTAGAAGGAAAGATATCAAAACATCCAAAACAGACCAAATATGGAGTTGCTGTACTCATTGGTCGATTGACTTGGTCTAGTGCCTCAGTCGACCAATGAGTCGACCAACCGAGACAGTGGCCTTCAAAAATCAGAATTTTGAGGATAAAGAACCGAATTTGGTGGTTCAAAAGGGTACTAAACAAGGGGTAAACTACAATGGCAGCATCCTAGTAAATAGAGGACTTCAAAACACTAATTGAATCAAGTTTTCAAGTTACAAATTAGGAAACAAATGTTACCATAATTAGATCAATCATGGTTCTTGAAGAAAGAACATGGTATGATCAAGGAGAAAGAACTAGAGATTGATAGATTATAGATCTTGTAAAGAAAACACAGCGATTGACTACTAATATGATCAATAAAATAGATCTAAGAAGATCAGAATTTGAATCAAAAGATGAACGAAGACAAGATCATGATTTAGATCATGATTCCTTCAACAGCTTGCAATGATCATAATTAAGATCATTGCATTAGCCATTAATCCTTAGGAAAACATGAGAGATAAGTAAAGAGATGTTTGCAATAGAGAATGCAGCATCTTCTCTACTGTCTCAACCAAAAAAGGAAAGAAAATCAAAGATGGAGAAGAAGAAGAAGAGAGTGTAGACATACCTTTTGATGCAAGAGGAAGAAGATTACTTGAGTTCTTGCGAGGGATCAACCAAGTATGCAAGGAAGATGTCTTGCAGAGGTCTCTGGTACGTTCCAAAGAGTTTGGAGGCAGCAAATACGAAGTAGACTCGAGATTGAACTTAAATGGAGTCGATTGGATTGGTCGACTGGTCCAATCGACCAATGAGTCGACCAATCAGAACAGCAAGACCAAAACAGGGAAATGAAGGCTCAGATCAAATCCAAACATCAAGGGGTTTTGCACACACACCAAGTGACTTACCTAGTAGGTAGAAAGGCCTTCGAACCATGTTAGACAGCACTCCAAGTCCATCAACTAATCCGATCTTCATCAGGATGCAGTTTCCATAAATGGAACACTAATATAAACACTCATGGATTCAAAGCCAGTCACCAAGTCTTCCACTGGGATGTCCCATAGCTGACTTCTTGCTTTACTTCGGGTTGTCAGACCTACAAACAACAGGGTTTCCGGGTCAAGGTTAGGGCTGAGTTTCACATGGCGTCTCATCATCGGCTTCTTGGGATTCTGTTTTGAACTTGGCATCACGCCTTCTCTTCCTATTTTCATACATTTTCACATTCTTCCTATCTCCCATCCTCCCGGTTGGGTTGTGCTTTCCAAGCGCAACAGAGTGAAACTTGACTGGAGGGGCAGCATTCTTGCCAAAGGAACTTGCCCTTCTAATCACAAAGGGTGGCGCAAGCGATATTTCTTCTGTCAAGCGCCTCAATCTGACCTTAATTTCCCGATCGTCTGGAAGCAATATACCTCATACTCTGAGGGTAACCGGGTCCTTCCTTTATCCCAAGGAGATAGAGCGTTTGTCTGGAAGATCAAGTCAATTCCATGGTATCAAGAGATATATGGATATGAGATGGAATACAACTCCATCTTTCAATATTGGGGGTTGGCTCGACGTGAGCTCTCTATCCGCCATGCTTTATTTCCTTGAAAATATTGAGAATTCTTTTAACTCTGACTCTTGTCTTTCTTTGTAGTGCCTCCAAGAATGGATCCCGAGAGTCTTCGGGTAAAAGCTGCCAAGGCTATTGTGACTGCCGAACGGTGGTCCCCTCGAGCCTTAACTGCATAACAAGTATCTTCTGCACCTCCCCCAGACCCTTCATACAAAGGTATCAGGAACCTTAAGCCAGCAGCTGATGCTTCGGGGAAAGGGAAAAAACCAATTGTGGAAGAGATAGACCTCCCCTCTCCCACTCGATCCAAAAGGAAGCATGACTCAGCCGATGCTTCCGTCCCGAAGAAATCCAAAAAGAATAAGGACTCTGAGGAGATCTTCATGCCTCAATGGACGCTGACATGAACAGATCGGGCAACTTAGGACCCCGAGAAAGCTGTTGAATGGAGCTCTCTTGGTCTTTTGCCTGCCGATCATCACGCCTTTGAAACTCTAGAGGATGACGCTCTTGTTAGTCACTCCACAAGGTATTAATTTTCTTGATCCTTTGCCAATCACCCTATAATCTTCTCTGAGATTTTCTGATAATCTCCCTGTCTTCTTAGGAATGCAGTGTTGAGCTTTTATCAACACATGGAGGCCTTGAGCCGAGTTGGTCTTAACGGCTCCTTGTTGCAGACCTGCGAAGAGAATTTGGCAAAGGCCAATTCCGAATTCGACCGGCTAAAGAAGGCAGCCGAAGAGCTGAAGGAGAAGCACGAGGAGGAGCTGAATTCCTTAAGGAAGGAACTTGACTCGTCCAAAGTTCGTGCCCATGACGCTGAACATGAGGCCAGGAAGCATAAACATGAGGCTATTGCCTTTGGCGAGAGCCTTGAGCTTAAGTCCTTGGACAATGAGCGCCTATCGAAAATGGCAATTCCCAGCAAACCCGAACATATCAAGCCATATCTTCGGAAGAAATGCATCCGGAAGTATCTGAACAGTGTCCCCTTCACCAAATTAATGGGCCGCTTCAACCTTCAAGCTTATCGAGCGGGGCAAAATGATGTCTGGGAAAAAATCCTTGGATCCAAACCTTCCTTCGATACAACTCCCTTTTGAGAGGTGTGCCACAAAGAGATCTTTGGGAAGCTTAAGTTGGCCTTCTCGGAGTGGGCTTTGGAAGAGGAGGATCCAATTCCAGTGGACCCAAATGTTGAGGAGTATCTTGCTGACTCACCGCCTCTTCCCGAAGAACCTTCACAACCTGCTTCGGAAAAAGATCCTGATAGAGACTTCTCGGTTGATAATTCCATTGATAATGCAGAAGAAACATAGGAAAACAAATCCCCTATGTATATATTTATATCTTTTGTAAGGGTTGGCCCCCCACATTATTGATGAAATATAAATCACTCTTTTTTCTCGAACTCTTCCAATGATTGTTTTAATGCTTCTTCGTCTCATATACCAAAATACCGTCTTTAGTTCAAGATGTAAATGATATAAGTTAATCTTGCAGAGTAACTTGTACTTTAACTGGAGATACCATTCGAGATGTCACAGAGACGCGCTCGGGAGAAAAGTGTTCATTTTCTCTGAACATTTGTTCCCAACCGTTCCTCCACTTATTGCGAAGTCCAAACGTTTTCCTGTATTCTTACGCCAATCACTTCTCCCAAGGAGTTTAACACTTCATGTGGTGCGATGGTTGATTGTATCCTCGTATCAGGTGAATATTGTTCCACGTGGAAACTTTGATCAGCCTTCGAATTTTGAATTTGAAGCGCCGTTATCCCCTGACCGTTGATCCTTCGTTTTGAGGAGTTCGAAGCGTCTCTTCAATCCTGTCCCTTAATTACCTTGGGGTTTCAACCATCGCATCGCACCTTGAGGCTATTTAAGCCTCTCAAAGGTACTTCACCCTCATCTTGCCATTTGCTAATATTTATGTCTGATAGATTTGCAAAACGACATTTTGTCTTTCTCATACTTTTTTCCTTCAACACCATCTTCGATTAGAAGTTGAAAAAGTAAGTCTTTTGTCATGAATCTTCATCTCTTCTTCTCCCTGAGTAAACCACACAGTATTCATACTTTGGTTTTACTTATTAAGGAAGTTCTGAATAGTTCATGCTTAACAGAGACTTAGGGTTTCCCCTTTTTCTGTATGTTGTAGGATCTTCGTACTGACACTACTTTTTTGTATTTACAGTGCCTCCCAAAATTGATTTGAGCTTTATTAGGGCGAATTCCTATAAGAAAATTGCCCCAGTACCGATGAGGTTGCTTCTTGTGAGGCGATTACATCTGGTGAATCTTCTAAACGTAAGGAGATTGTTGTTGGTGAATCTTCAGATCAGATTCCCATAGTTTATGCTGATGTTTCTCCCTCGCTCCCTCTGCCTGAAGAAACTGTTCGGTCTTCCAAGGAGGATGTGGCTCCCTCCGTCATTGGTTGTACTGTTGATGCCCCTGCTGGAGAAACCGTTCGAGATCCCCTGGATAAAGACCCTTCGACATCTGAGGCAACTATGTTGGCATCCAATGAAGGTGCGGTCCCAGCAGGCGTTGCTTCTATTTCCAACTCTAATGCTTGTTTGGCATCCTCCTCCTCTCCTTCTCTAGAGCCGGAGGATTTTGCCACTAGGAAGCGCCCTAGGTTGGCAGATGATGTAGCTCATCCTTCTCTTGATGTAGCTCATCCTTCTTTTTCTTCGAGGCAATCTGTCTTGGTGCCAAGCAAGTTTGACGAGGCACTGGAGTGGTGCACTGTTGTTCAAATGTCGGCCAAGAGCAGAGCCCTTTCCACCATTCCAGATAGTGACTTTATGAAGTCTCTGGTGATGTAAGTTTTTCTTCATTTCCTTTTTGTTTTGAAGATTTTTCTTTTGCTCATGACTAACTCGGAAGTTGTTGTAGGAGTCTTACTGGTAACTTCCACAACCAAGTGGAAGCAGCCTCTAGACTTAGTAGACTGAGTGATGAGGTTTCCAGGCTTCGGGATGACTCCAAAGCCAAAGACGCAGAAATTGCTCGTCTAGGAAACTTAGCTTGGGAGGTTGCAAAGGAGAAGAATTCTATGATCGACCGTCTCCATTCGGATATGGATCATGCCAGGGAGAAGATCCGGTGGCTGGAACGAGGAGCTGGAAAGTCAGGGGCGAAAGGATCTGAAGCGTTACCCCAAAGGCAAGCTGCTATTCCCTTGCCTGAATCCCTTCCAACTGATGTTTGCAAAGCTTGCATCTTCAAGTATTTGCATAGTAAGCCTTTTGTTGACATGCTGAATGCTTATAACTTGCAGGCCTACCGGGATGGCGAAAACGAAGTATGGGAATCAATATTAAGGAGAGATCCTTATTTCAACACGACTCCCTACAATGCCAGTTGTCATCCTGAAGTGTTTGCAAAGCTGGGTCTTCCCCTTCCTGACTGGTCCAAGGATACGAACGACCTTCTACCTCCAGATCCGGACATCATGCATTATCTCGATGATTCCCTCCTTATGCTCCTCTCCAAGGATTCAGTTATGAAGAGCTTGCCTTGAATATAGGTTTGATCAACGATTACGCCTCTTCTGGTCAAGCTGGATAAAGAGTATGGAATTGCAAAGGATTTTGATAACATGCTTTTTACCGACTCTGTTCTTCTTCTTCTTGAATCTGTGTTGCTTCCTGACTTTGTATTACTTCTGGAAAAGCTCTTTCGATCTTGTTTAACTTCTTGATGATGTCTTTCTCTTTTGACCGAGTGAAGATTGTACCCCAACACTTGTTTATATATATGCTGGTTGTAAAGGTTGGCCTCTTCTGGTCGTTTAAAGAAATAAAGAATTGAACTTCATCTTTGAACTTTGCTAGTCACTTGAGTCATTGTTGCAGTAGGTCTTATAATGCCTTTACTTAGAGATTTCCGGAGAAATTCAATAAGTCTGAGAAGGAACTCACTTGGGTTTTAAACGGATGCCTCGTAGAAGGACCCACACGGTTTTTAAACCGATGCCTTTACTTAAAGATTTCCGGAGAAATTCAATAAGTCTGAGAAGGAACTCACTCGGGTTTTAAACCGATGCCTTGTAGAAGGACCCACACGGTTTTTAAACCGATGCCTTTACTTAAAGATTTCCGGAGAAATTCAATAAGTCTGAGAAGGAACTCACTCGGGTTTTAAACCGATGCCTTGTAGAAGGACCCACACGGTTTTTAAACCGATGCCTTTACTTAAAGATTTCCGAAGAAATTCAATAAGTCTGAGAAGGAACTCACTCGGGATTTAAACCGATGCCTTGTAGAAGGACCCCCACGGTTTTTAAACCGATGCCTTTTGATTTATTGCTGGATCTGCTCCTCGAATGTGTTGCATGGTGCCCCCAATCAAAAGACAGTATGTTGAAAAACTGAAAATTGTATTGATTGAGTTTGAAATTTGTTACATCGTGAAAGAAAATGATAATCTTCATGGATAATATTTTTTCGGATGCCTGGCATTCCACGAACGATCCAACTCTTTCTGGGTTGTCAAGTTCTTCAGCTTGTAAGCTCTAGAATCGACTGGTTTGATAATCATATATGGTCCTTCCCATGAAGGGTCCAATTTCTTCTGATGGCATGGATCTGAAGCTAAGGTATTTCCCAATACCATCTCTCCTACTGAGTACCGACGGTTTTTTACTCGGGAATTATAATGTAACGCTATTCTCCTTTGATAATGTTGAGTTTGTGCTATTGCTTTTGTACGAACTTCATCCAACAAGTCAAGGCTATCAAGTAATCCTTGTTCATTCGATTTTTCTTCAAATTCTCTGTCTCGTAATGTTCCAGCCATTACTTCCACAGGTGCTAAAGCCTCAAATCCGTATGCTAGCTTAAAAGGAGATTCTCCAGTAGGTGTCCGAACTATAGTTCGGTAGGCCCACAAGACATTTTGCAATTCTTCGACCCACAAGGCTTTATCAACTTCGAGTCTTCTCTTTATTCCCTCAAGTAGTGTCCGGTTCGTAACCTCTACCTGACCATTGCTTTGGGGATATGCCACTGATGACATACGATGCTCTATCAAATAAGTTACACAAAATTGTTCAAACCGAGGACAGTCGAATTGGGTGCCATGATTGGTCATGATTATTTTTGGCATCCCGAACCGATATATAATCGACTCGAGTACAAACTTCTCCACCTTTTTTGCAGGAATGGTTGCCAGGGCACTAGCCTAGACCCACTTGGTGAAGTAGTCTATTGCTACTATGAGATATTCTCTTCCGCCCGACGCCTTGGTGAATTTGGCCATAATATCAATTCCCCACATCGCAAAAGGGATGGGATCTAGAATCGAAGTCATGGTTTCAGCTAGGAGTTTAGAAACCGTGGCATGGATTTGACAATTGCTACATCGGCGAACGTACTCCATAGCAGCCTATTGGAGTTTAGGCCAGTATAAACCAAGCCTCAAAATTTTGTGTGCCATGGCTCGACCACCCATGTGAGCACCACAAATTCCTTCATGTACTTTAGTCAGGGCTGACTCGGATCCTTCAGGACCCAAACATCTCAAGAGGGGTCTAGAGTAAGATCTTCTGTATAGCCTCCCATTTTGCATAATGAATCGTGCCGATCGTAGTTTGATTAATCTCGCCTCTTTCGGATCCTCTGGTAATTTATCATCTCTCAGATATTCAATTATGGGATCCATCCAGCAACACTCCGCTTCAATATAGGAAATTTCTTTTTCGTGATAACTTGGGAATGTTATCTCTTCGATGTAGACCGAAGGGTCTAAATTCTTTTCTTTGGCATTGGCTAATCGGGATAGCTCATCTGCCATTGTATTTTCTTTTCTCGGGATCTGACATACTTTCAGATTCCTAAAGTCTTTCTGCAATACTTGCACAATTTCTTGATATTTCTTTAACCGAGGCTCCTTAACATCATATTCCCCCTGTACTTGGTTGACAATAAGCTGAGAGTCACTATAAATAGTTACGTCTGCTATTGCCAAAGCTTTTGACAATCTAAGTCCAGCTATTAGGGCTTTGCACTCTGCTTCATTATTACTTGCTTCGAATGCAAATCTTAGCGCATACCGAATAATGAATCCTGCTGGGCTCTTCAGGAGAATTCTAGCTCCTGCCCCATCTTTGTTACTTGATCCATCCACATATACCTCCCAGACAGTCGGGATAGTGGGCTCGATAACTTCTTCTATGGGTGCAGTAGTCTCTACTACAAAGTCAGCTAGTGCTTGAACTTTGATTGTCGTTCGAGGCTTAAAGCTTACTTGAAATTCACTGAGTTCAACCGACCATGCCACCATTCGTCCGGATAAATCAGGGTTACGAAGAACTTTACTAAGAGGAAAAGTAGTAAACACCTCGATGGAATGAGCTTGAAAATATGGCCGTAGTTTTCTAGCTGCTATCATAAGAGCTAGAGCCTGCTTCTCAATCTGAGAATATTGAGTTTTCGCGGCCAGTAATACGTGACTGACATAATATATTGGCCATTGCTTTTTATCCTTTTCCCGAACAAGAATTGCACTTACCACTGAAGGTGATGTTGCTAAATATATCTACAAAACTTCCCCCTTCTCAGGTAGAGATAATAGTGGTGGTCGTCCTAGTGTCTCCTTCAATTCCTCGAAAGCTTTCTGACACTCTTCAGTCCATTTTGCCTCCTTGCTTCCCCTCAAGTCTTTGAGAGCTTTGAAAAAAGTTAGACACTTTTCTCCTGATTGTGAGATGAAAGGGTTCAAAGCAGCTACTCTCCCCATTAAGCATTGTACATCTCGAACAATTTTGGGGGCCTCCATGTCAATTAAGGCCTGTATTTTGGCTTGATTAGCCTCAATACCCCTTTGTGATACAATGAAACCCAAAAATTTGCCTGACGAGACTCCGACGGCACACTTCTTCGGATTCAGCTTCATTTGGTATTTTCATAGTACTGAAAATACCTCTGTTAAATCTTCAATATGTCTTGCTCTTGCAATGCTTTTTACCAGCATATCGTCAACATAAGCTTCGACATTTTTCTCGATGAAATCCTTGAATACATTGTTGATAGCTCTTTGGTAAGTAGCCCCTGCATTCTTCAGGCCAAAAGGCATGACTTTATAATAAAAACTTTCACGATCAGTCATGAAAGCCGTAAACTTTTCGTCCTCCTTATTCATGAGGATTTGATTATACCCTGAGTAAGCATCCATGAAACTCAAGGTTTCATATCCTGTAGTTGCATCTATTAGCAGATCAATCCTAGGCAACGGGTAACAATCTTTAGGGCAAGCCTTGTTGAGGTCTGTGTAATCTGTACACATTCTCCACTTCCCGTTTTCCTTTTTGACCATCATGACGTTGGCCAGCCAGATGGGGCATTCAATTGGTTCAATGAAACTAGAACTCTTCAGCTTCTCTACCTTGCCTCGAAATGCTTCATATTTTTCCACGGAGAAATTTCTCCTTTGTTGGATAACTGGTTTCACCTTGGGATCTAGCCAAAGTTTGTGTTCTGCAACTTGCCTATCGATTCCCGGCATATCATCTACAGACCATGCGAACATGTCACTATTTTGCTGAAGAAAAGACTTTAACTCCCCTTTGAATTCTTCCAACTGCTCAGATCCAATATAAGTAACTCTTTTTTCATCACCAGGATACAATTGGATTCGCTCCAATTTTTCTACTGGCTCGGGCCTTTGCATTTATGCTTCGTCCCGATCATCTCGTACTTCAAATCTGCAAAGCCGTTGTCTTTCTCGGCCCTTCCTTATCTTTTAAATATGCAACATAACATTGCCGAGAAATTCTCTGATCAGATGAAACTTGACCGACTCCCATATCAGTTGGGAATTTTACTTTAAGGTGCTTCGTTGAAACGATAGCACCTAACTTCGACAACGACGGTCTCCCAAGAATCACATTGTAAGCAGGGAGATCCCGGACCACCAAGAAATTTACCCGAATAGTAGATTCCTTTGGGAAGGTTCCAATTGATAGGTCCAACTGGATTGATCCCTCCGCAACTGCAGATGATCCTGCAAAGCCATATAGATGTGTGGATGATGGCTCCATCAAGTCTTCACCCACCTTAAGTTTTTGATAAGCTGCATAAGATAAAAGATCTGCAGCAGATCCAGTGTCAACTAACACCCTGTGTACTTCGCGACGTGCGATCTCTAACTTGATGACTATGGCATCATCATGAGCCAGACAAATGCCTCTCTCATCTTTTTCTCCAAAGGTGATCGAACCCTCACCATTTGGTCTCTTACGCTTCTGCGTCTCTCCGGTTTCAACAAATTTTGATTTTGCTTTCAGCCTCCGGAGTGATTCAGGCTCGGGACCACCGAAGATTGTAAGGATTGGTGATCGAGTAGCATCAATTACCTCCTTACCCTTCTTAGATTTAGGAGCCTCCTTTGGTTGATCTAGGCTAACCAAACGGTCCCTTTTTACCGTTGTATGGCATGGTTCCTCTTGCCTTCTACTGATGAAGCTGGACAAATGTCCTTGGGCTATCAATCTCTCGATATCCGCCTTTAAATGTCTACAATCATTGGTATAATGACCATAATCTTTATGGAAAAGACAATATTTTTCTCGATCCTGCTCCCCTAGTTTTGAAGGAATCTTCGGAGGCCACTTCAAGATATTCCTCCTCTTTATAATGTTCAAAATATTAGCCCGAGGAGTATTTAATGGAGTATACTCACTTTTTTTGGGAGATCTCTACCGCCATGCCTGATAAGGCTTTCCAACTCGATCAGGAATGTTCTACTTGGGCTTCTGCTTATTCTCGGGAGCCTTTTGTTATTTTGCGGAGACTTTATTGTCTCCCTGGCGTGCGTCCAAGATGTAGTATTGGACGTCTTGTTTATTGTATTTAAACCTTTTTTTTTATAATAAAGAGAAAAATATATTACTTAATAATGCATAACATCAATGCTGCTATTTGTAGATGTAGTATTGGTTGCTTCTATGGTACTAGTGATTTCACTATTTGTTGCAGCATTCAAAGCTAGAGAATGAAAATAATGCAAAAGTGTTGGGGATTTAAAGTTACAAAAAGACGCTCCACGAGCGTTAGTTAGAATGTTAATGAAGGCTGGTATCAATGTCATTGGCCATGCTGTTGAATTTGGTTTGGATAACCCTTCCAAAGCAACCTCTCAGTTGCACCAAATCCCTTGGATTTCTAAGTTTGTGGATTTACAATCACTTGAATCCCTTTGTAATCGCAAAAAGTATTGCATCTAGTCCATTGCTTTTGATAATCTATCCAGTATCCAAAAAAAAGAACTTTTCTATTGCAAAATATCCTCACACTCCATCCTGCAATGCTCAGTAATTCATTAGATACCCCTGCACATAAAAGATATTTGAGTCAGTGTTTTTTACAAATGTGGAGGTATCACAAATTTTTAAGGATGAAATGGCACTGCTGGCTTGGATATCTTTGTCTGTTGTTTCAGCAAAGAAAGGGGACAAGTGGAGGTCCCTAACCCACTTATTAATATTTGTCAGTACATTGTAGAGATTAGGTCGGTCACCCCTAAATACCACATAGTTTCTTTCCTTCCAAATAAAGTAACTAGTAATTATAAAAACTTGAAAAAACCTTCCCTATGTTATGTTGTGTAGTACTGGATCGACTATAAAACTTTTACATAGGTGCATAATTGAATTTTGGACCAGACGTTCCATTCTTAGTCCTATGGGTCCTGCAGCCCATATTCTCTTAGTCTATTCACACGAGATGAACGTATGCCAGTCTGACTCCGTCTTGTCACCACACAGGTCACATATAGACTCCCTATTTGACCGTTTGGATAACACAGCCTTAACTAGTAACCCTGCATTCAAGAGACGCCTAAAAAAGGATTTAAACTTTGGATGGAGTGGTAATTTCCAAAAAAAATTCCACCATTGGGAAAACTCATTCGATTCCAAGGACACTGTATGTTTCATCAATGCTTGTCCTGCCAATTTGGCCGGGAACTCGCCATTGGAAGCAATAGTAGATATCCATTGATCATCAGAACTTGACACAGAAATTTCTAAACAAATAGAAGCATAATTATTAAGGCTAGAAAGATATTCCCTGTTCATCTGGACATTCTGTAGCATTTCTACTACCGAAGTTTCTGGGAACCAGATGGGAGTGTCCGGATTTGCTTTGAAAATGATTGTGTTGTTTGTTCTCCAAGGGTCAAACCAGAACGATGTATCTCTACCATTTTCTACCTACCTTCTTACCATGCTTTCAAGTTGAGGGATGATGCTGCAAATACTTTTCTATGTCCAAGACCCTTTTTTTTTTCTTTTTTTTTCCCCCTTGTACTGGGGTTAAAAATACTTGTCTTGGGGAAATATTTAGCTTTGATGGTGGCAGCCCATAGAGATCCCGACTCTTTTATCAGCCTCCAGCCTTGTTTGAGAAGTAAGGCTGAGTTGATATCTTCTATTTTGCGAAAATCTATGCCTTCAGCCGACTTGGGTTTACAACATTTGTCCCAAGGGATTAAGGTGAGATGTCTTGCTTTTGTTGGAGAAGCATATACAAATGTCTTGTGAGTGGGTTATACCATCACCCTGCTGCGCCAACAGATAATGGGTGAAGAACTTTAAAGTAAAGCTACACTTGCAATCTCTTCTTTATCAAAAGCAAAAAATCCATGGTTTAACCTTTTGGTTGAAAAATATTTTTGTTGATAACTTGATTGTATAACCAATAAACAGACTCCGTTTTAAGGATTGGTTGAATGATTGATTCATTGGAGGGTTCCCTTCGTTTGTTGAGGATATGAAGGTAAGTATTTAATGGATACTAATTTGGTACTAAATAATTACTTAAATCATAAATTAAATACTAATACATACCTAATACATATCCTCCTGCTTATGTTATGTTAGCATCACAGGAATCAAACTATTGAAAGCCAGAGATTGACTTTGAATAAATAAATAGAATAAATAGACTAAATGTATTTCTTATATTAGACTTTCATAACAGAGATTATAACAGTTTTTCATTTTTGATATTGAGTCTTTAGCTCAAAATGGAAGAGCACCTGGAGATAAATCAGGGTATGGTGGTTTGACTCCATCAAGATTCAACATTAGTGCTCTCTTTATTAGTACCATGTGCTTGCCATGCTTTTCATAGTACCATGTGTAGTGTTCTTGCTGTATAATTTATTTAATGAAAATATGCAATACGGTTGAGTTTTGTGGTTGTTAGGCCTTTGATCCAATGAGTTTTATTTTTGTAATACACATATTAATGTGTGTAAATTATAGATAGAAAGTAGGAAAACAGTATTTTGTTTTAGTATGTTTTTGTGTTTCTATATAAGTTTGGAAGAGTCTACTTGACCATTACTTTGATTAACAATATTCTGAAAAAAAATAAACATAAGTTTGTGATTTGCTCTGGGAGAGAGTAAGATGAGATGTCATTGGAGGGAGGCCAAATAAGTTGGGGTAATTGGTGTGAGATCCTAGCCTAAAGAGAGACTACCCTATCTTCTTCTTCGTGCTTGTTTTTCACTTTATTTTCTAAAGTTTCCTAAGAATCAAGCTCATAAACTATTTTGAAATTCCTAATCCCAAAAAGCTCAAAAGATTGACACCTTTATGGGTTTTCCTCCTTTCTCCTTGCCCATGTCTTACTTGTTTTGGTTCATTAAATATGTGTATACATATTTTGTTAATGTCTTACTTGTTTATGACAAAAACTTCATGCTTCCCACTTAATGGCAGGAAGAAATAGAAGCAGGGAGGGGTTCCTAATCTAAACACTTAATCAAATGGTATTTCTTAGGCTAACAAATTTCAACCACTCAAACGATATTTAATGCTTTATTTATGTATACATGCCTCACTGGATTGTCCTTTACCTCTCTCTCTCTCATACAAACAAGTTGGTTTTGCTAACACCTGAGTCTTAGTTTAAATATATGTACTAAAACAATAAACAATCTGAAACTTCAGGTTATTTCTAAAAACTATTATTAGCAACATTTGGGTTTCAGTAAATCAATTCCCATCTGCAACAAACAATGGAACTGCAGAGCTAATGCATTCCATTTCAATTGAGTCACCTAGCATGAGATACTTGGCTTCTTTACCAACTTATGATTCTTGTAACCCAATCAAGTCATTGTATGCATGTCAAGATGCATTATGTGTTGCACACGGACGTCCATCTAGTCACAAAGAGCAAGACCGAATTTTTGTCTAGATAGACGAAATCCGTCTGATTTTGACTTAAGTCCAACATCTATTTCTTGAATGAGATTTCAAGAATGGTTAACAAAAATATAATGAGATCTCATTATTTTATTAAAAAAAAAAGCATGCCCATTTTGTACCATGACTCTGTACATACCATACAATATTATGTGTCAATTTTACCAGAGAAACGTGTTCATCTGTGTCCAACTACACAAGATTTCAGTTTTAATTATGTGCCAAATTTGCCTAATTTGGCATAGAAGCATATAAAGTGCATTCTGTGCCGAATTGAAAATTTTGGCACAGAGTCATTGCCATACAACCCCTAAGGGACTCTTTGATCATCTCCTCGAAGTAAAAAGCCACTCCAAGCCGTTGAATCAAATCTATGAGTTTCAATTGAAGCAATGGATCTTGCTTGATAGACTATAAGCAGCTTCACCTCTTTCATGAGCTTCTCTAGGCGAGCATAGGAGAGCTCATTTTGCATTAATCCAAACAAGCTAGGGATGAGAGTTTGGTATAAGCAATAACATATAGCAGGTGATCGAGTGTAGGAATTCAAAAGGGATGAGATTCACAACCATGCTAGGATTCTTCAGAGTCTGAATGAATTGGTGATCCCAAATGGTAGGATGATAATGGGCCGATCGGCAATCATGATTGGCTTGTGATGCCGACGACCGCACCGCGGTCAATAACCACCGTGAACAGCATGTGTAGGAGATCGTTGGTTGATACACATTGCTGCTGCTGCTGCCTGTGTTTTGCAGCCATGAGATGGTACCGTTGATAGCCAAAAACGAATAAGAGAACTGAGGTATGAAACCGAGTTTCAAGAGTGGTTGAAAGGTAGTTGAAATAGCAGAATGGACCATTTTGATTGATTGGCTGAAGATCACTAATTCGTTTCCGCGACTGTTTACAAGATCGTGTTTGAGGATCGAACAGCAAAGCGAGTCTACTTGTATCACTGAAGTTATAAAAATTCCCAGTTCTTGGAAATGACCGTGTGGTAGAGAAAAGAGAAAAGACCATGCTTAAAACCTTGAGGTCATCATTAATTAAACAGATTTGACGTGTGGGTTGTGGACAAAAACGGATTTTTATCTGCTCCTGTTCTGACAGTGTCCAGTTCCAATTTTGCTGAGGTCCTGCGCAATTAATGCGCAGGACCGTCAAGCGAGCCGTCCGATCCCCCTAATCGGACGGCCCGCATTGTTCTGCCATTAAAATAATCTAAACAATGACGTCCAACCTGTAAAAGCAGCTTTTTGGGAACGGCTCGGTCCAATGACGCTAAACCGGTTCGAGTTGGGCGGTTTGGGTTATCTTATGTAACTGAAGTATTGGTATTTCATACAAGTTTGGTTAATACGTTTTAAAAACACAAAATACCGCCCAGCTTGGTATATACGAATTCAAAAACCAAAAGGAGCGCGGTTCAATTTTGCTTTTCAAAATGTTTTGAAAATACCCAAAACCCATGGCAATCACCTCGCCCAACTCATTTTACGATTTGGAGCTCTGAAAATCTGGAGAAGAACAGCAAGCCCTCTCGCTCTTGAGAACGAACTCGCTTCCGTTGATCGAAAACAGTTGCTCATCTTGAGAATGAACTCGCTTCGTTGATCGCATCTTGGAGAAGCATCTGTTTCATTTCAAAATCAAAAGCCTGACAACTCTAAACACGAACTTGTAGAGGGAGAAGACGAAGACGAACTTGGGGCTTTCAGGTCGACGAAGGCGAACTTGCAGAAGGAGAAATTTTGGACGAACTTGCAGAAGGAGAAGACGAA